>NC_141765.1:48291558-48591558 GCF_982258835.1 Parasteatoda tepidariorum | reverse complement strand
ATTTCTACTGCTCAACAACTAATAAATATGGGTAAGACATCCATAGAACATCGCCGATATTTTTAGATATTCCCGACATTAAGCTGAAATTTTAGAATTGCTTGCTAGATTGAAAATGTTAGACATTTACTAAATTCTATTAGTTGTCAAAAGAACTATGAATTCCGGTTGCATCATTCAGTTAATTATCGTAACTTCATTTTTAATGTACATTGAGCTCTAGTTAAAAGCTTTACCTAATCCGAAAGAAATCAAAATTTCGATATCAAGATCCCCCACACACACACGCGCGCATAAAACGTAGTTAGAACAGCAAAAGAAAAATCACATAGTTGCAAAATAATTTTATTGGGAGAACGTTTTTACATATGTTACAAAAACTTTCAATTACAATTTTAATAACATTTTACATAAATTATTTTACAGCACATTTGATTTGCAGTAACAATTGCAGAGATATTAAGTGTAGCGGAAACTTTGCATAGAAGCATGTAAGCAGTTTTATTTCAAGTTAGATGTATAACTAATCTGTGCATAAAACATTCGAAACAATACAAAGTTTTTTAATGAATTTATATGCATAATTTAATCAACATTTTGAGAATTTCAAATATTCCTGTTTTATACTAAATAACATGCCACTGATTTATAAAATTTTCAATAAATGAAAACTAATGTGAAATATAAAAATTTAAAAAATTTGTCAAGCAATGAAATTGAGACTAAAATCGCTAAGACACTTTCAAATTTGTTCTTAATACATTAAGGGTCAAAAGTTAACGTAAATTAAACTCCATCTACAGTTACAATCAAATAACTTTTCACTTTCAGTTCAAGTTCTTGGCAGAAGAAGGCTGTATATGTATAAACTGGTCATCATCATCATAGTTTGCCAGACAGCTCAATGTGAGCCAATGCCTTCCTCTGAAGATTTCTCCATGACGACTTCCGATTTATATTTGATCTCCAATTTTTTTTCATTAATTGCGAGAAAATCAGACTCCACTGAGTCAGCCCATCTCAACCGTGGCCTTCCCCTCTTTCTTTTTCCAGTGGGTCTGAAAAGCAGTATCTTTTTTATTGTGTTGTCGTCACTCATTCGAATCACGTGGGCGATCCAATTTATCCTACTTATTTTTATGTCTTTAATAATATCAGGTTGCTTATAAGTCTTGTACAAACTGATATAAACTGGCAACATTTTAAAAATATACCGGCGATCTTAGACAATATCAATTTCTACGTTATCATTGTAAGTTACGGTGCTTATTTCATTCAGGATAATTTTTTCACATATTAAAATCATGAAGGTCATTATTTGTTTTATTGAAATTTTTCTCTACCTTTAGTATTAGCTATATTGAATATTCAACGGGAGTAATGTTTAAATTTGACTTATTTAGGTTTAAATTAAGAAAACAATGAAACTCTAAAAAGGTTCTGTACGTAGAGACGTTGTGAAATAGTAATTTAATTATCAACGCGCACATGTCGAAAGGGAACAACTAGTTACATATTTCTTTAATCGAAAGATATTGAAGGCACTGATAAATTTAAAGATTACACAATACGAGGACACTAGTTTACTACAAAACAGCCCATGATTGAACCGAGAAGTTCCGAAACGTCCGGACAAGTGTGAAACACGACGAGAAAGCAGAACGGCCGTCTACCTCTTCCACCTCATATTCCACACTTGTCCAAACACTCCAAAACTGTTTTCTTTTTTTCTTATTTCTTCAACTACTTCTCGATATATTTAGGTATTTTTGGAAAATAAAACACTTATATTTTTATATGAATTCAGATTTAAATTAATCCCACGTTGCAAATAATTATAATAAAAAATTACACGCACCTTTATGTCAACGCTGTATATGCTCATAAAATTATGTTTTTTGGGCTGAATAAATTTTTTCAAGAAGTATTACTAGACATATATTTGAATTTCGGCAACGCTTGCTTTGAACTATGCAAATATTTTATAAAATATATCAATAAATATTTTAAAACGTATGTTTTGGTATTTTCAGAAAATCTAACGCTCGTTTATATTTACGTGTTTGCAAACAGGTTTTATGTGAAACCAGTTTCAAATGAATCTGAAAAAGAATTTTAAGAAAAATAGTAAAAATGTCCTTTTTTATGTTAGAACCAAAGAAACTAACTAAAGACAGAAAAAGGCACCAGGTTTGGTTAGAAAACGTATGTTAGAAATGATAAGGACTACATCTAATGATTCTGCAATCTAGTGAGATATATTGAACATAAAAGCTTCTCGTTTTTCCTTCAAAGGATATCGTAAATAAATTTCCTTTTTATATGACTCATAAAATATTATCTCCTTTTCTTACTAAGAAAAACGGAACAAAATATAATTTTTTTTTAAAAAATTAGAAATAGTAAAATAAATCTTTTTTGATTGAAGAAAAAAGAAGAATTTTAATAAATAAATATTTTTTTTAAAATAAATGATTTTTATTAATAATTGAAGTTTCCTCAGACATCTAAATAGGCTATGATATTTTTTAATCTAACCGCCTTCAACAGAGATTCTTTTTCTTTTTTTTTTCTTTATTCTTCCTGTAATGTAAAAATAAAAGAATGTTAGCAAACAGAATTATAGTATACTTCTATAAGCTAACCGAATTCTTCAATTACAATCAATAAGTACACGAAATTATCATCATCATCATCATCATAGTTGGTCAGACAGCCCAACGTGAGCCAATGCCTTCCTCTGAATTTTTCTCCATGACGACTTCCGCTTTATCTTTGATCTCCAATTCTTTTCATCAATTGCGAGAAAATCAGACTCCACTGAGTCAGCAAATCTCATTTGCAGCCTTCCCCGCTTCCTTTTTCCAGTGGATCTAAAAAGCAATATCTTTTTTATTGTGTTATCATCACTCATTCGAATCACATGGGCGACCCAATTCATTCTATTTATTTTTATGTATTTAATAATATCAGGTTGTTTAAAAATCTTGTACAGTTGAAAGTTAAATCTTCATCTCCAGTTATTGTTTTCATTTACACCACCAAGTATACTCCGCAAAATCTTTCTCAATGATTGTAATGATTATATGTAAAATAAATTTGGAGAAAGTATTGTAGGAAAAACTAGCTTTTAAACTCAATAAGACTGGTCTATATTTTTAAACTTTTTGTCAGACTTCATGAATCTAATAGTTTTTCACAGAATTTTTGACGCTGATTCTGAAAAGGCCATCTGTTGTTGTCAATCTCATCAAAGTTTCACAAAAAATAGTCATTTTTATATTTTAATCAATGTAATCAAGAATCAACAATCGTTTAATAACATGCACCAATTTTTATGCATGTCTAACACTAAATCGAATTAAACTAACCACAAGCAGAAAGAAGCATTTGTTTTAAAGTTGTGGGCAATTTTATGAGAGGAAAATGTTTAAGAGAAAACGATTTGAAATAATGCTTTTAAAAGAAGTTGAGTAAAATATTTCCGATGTACGTTATAATATTGAGCAGAGTAAAACTAACTGTTAGTTGCTACAATCATTTGTTTAAATATAAAAACATATCTCATAGGATGAAATTCAAAAAAATGCATATACCTTTCTAACAATAAGTGCTTTTATTTGCAATTGATTTTATTCGATTCAGCATTAAAATTACGTTAGAAACAATACTGACTTATTTCTAAAAAATTTTAAGATTTCCGAAATTCACTAATTTTTTAAGTAGTGAAGCATAAGCAGCTGCATAAAAATGCTCATAACCTTTAAACAAATTGTCATACAAACTTGATTCCCAGCAGATCACCGAAGTCAAGTATCACTGGCTGCAGTCAATGTGCGGGTGGGTAATCACTTGTATCAGTCTGCGTAAAGTGCTCGACTTCGCGTGCAGATCTTCGGGCTACTAAAGCGGGGGTGCCATCCTCTCAGCAGATTATCAAAATTGTGATGGTATGTCTTCGGATCATCCTCAGGGATGTTTACCAGACTGTCGTCAATAGCCCATTGTGCAGCTCTAGTGCGACGTAGATGAACTTACAACAACATATAAACTTGAAATCGGGCTTTATTTAATTCTGCTTATTATTCTAATAAGTAATGACTAATAATTAATGTAGGTAAATTGCGAAAAAATACCATGTTGTGATCGAACATGAGAAAGCGAACTAGTACAGTTACTAGTTTTCAATTATCAAATACAAAGCAAACTATTGTTATCAACAATTACACAAATTCAGTAGTTTATTATGTGGGATTATTTTTTCTTTTTGGTATAAATTCTGAACTATTTACCTCTTGACCTCTATCTTTTGTCTTTTCTAAGTGCCATTCTCACTCAGGTAAGTTTTTCACTGGTAAATATTTTTCACAAATCTGGCTCTCGTTAGTCTGCGAAAAAATCGCTGCAAAGAGAATGGTCCTCTAGATTCAGAGTTTGTATTATGTATGCTTTTTTAGCAGAAATAAACAACCAAAAGAGGCCTACTTAAATCCACGTTTCTATGTTTACTAACAGAATAACGTGCAAATCATGTCAGATTACAGCATTAGTAGAAAATAATTAGGAACTAATTATTTTCTACTAATGAACTTTGAGGAGCCTTTTAAATATTCTTTCCTTGAGGTGCTCTTACAAATTTCTCAGGACCCTAGATTCGAGTGTACACTACTGAAATAATTATGATTTTTCTACTTTTGGGGGAATATGACCATATCGTGATCTGCGACAGAAAAATAGCCCAAGCTTGGTAACTTATAGGCAGCGATCCGTCAGGAATTAAGAGAAAACATCACAGAAGGGTATCAATTCGAATGGCATACTCGTAGCACCCTTGGGCAAACCCCTAGATGTTTTTATTTATTTATTTTTTAAAAGAAAGAAAATTGTAAGTTTAAAATCCATTTGGTGTTTGTAGTAAGGGCAAGAGATCACGACACGGAAATATTCCCTGTAAAAAATTGTAATGAGTTCAATTACGCATCAAGAATTAACGCATGTTATTAAAGGTGTTCATGATGAGTTACGAAAATCTTATCAATTAAGTAAGTTAATGCCTTTTAATCTAACTTCATGTTTTTTCTTATGTCTGCTTTTCTATGAAATCAAAAGCTGTGTGAAGTATATAAATTCTATTAAATACTTTTAATTTTCTTTGATAGTTGGCGCAAACAAATACCGATGCAGAAATATCAACTAAGTTCTCTTACTCTAGAACAATTTCATGACATCATCGGATGCTGTATAAGTTATTAAAATTTTATGCATTATTTTTATCTGATTCTTAAACCCTACTCTCAATCTTCTTCCTGTGGAATCCTTCAGAAACTTCTCAAAGGAAGGCAATCTCATTGGCATCCCCCCGAGAGAGCATTAAATATGTCTTTAAAACTTACTCCACATACAACAACCAGACAATTTCAGTTAGTGAATTACTGGGCTGTTTTAGCTTGTACTAATATGGAAATATCAAAAATATTTCTGTACCAGTATCCAACTACATTCGCGAAAGAGATTATTTTTTAATCCAAGATAACTATTATATATATTTTTTTTAAATGTTATTGAAAATACAATAACCAGATAGTTTCATTTGGTGCAAACAAGTGTAAATACGGAAATAGCAAAAATATTTCCATATTGTTACCTACTCATGGTACATCTACAATTAACAAGGGGCCAAAAAGTTTTTCAAATTGCAAAAAATTTTTATAAAAAATATTGAGCTATTAGCCAGAAGGAGATATTTTCATTTGGTACTTGTTGCCACCAGCTATAGTTGCAAAGAGATTTTAAATTTGTAAAAAATATGCAGAATAAACTTCGAGTTATATCCTTCAAGTTAGTCCCCTTTGATATTTTTTGTAGTTTCTTGCCTTCCACTGGGTAATCGTCGGAACTTGCGATTATTTTGACCATACCAATTTTGGAAATCTTCCTAAATTCAATTTTGCGAATATTATGTATGTTTTTATACATTCATAATATATTATGTTAATATAGTATAATATTAGTAAATTATGTATTTGAGTCTTTTTCACTAATTACTATTCTTGCTTTTGTATATTAAAAGAATTTACTAGTAGTTTAGCATTATTTTTAAGAATTAATCCAAAGAAAATCACGCAGAAATAACTTAATTCATACTTTCAATTTAAATATTTATGCAGCAAACTCCACAATGCTTTCTGATTTTTTTTGTGTTTTATAAAATTTGTCATGCACGATGATTATCCTTAATATTTAAGAAATTATGTTGTAATCGGTACGCTACATCCTTTTTCTTGAACATGCGTTTTGCACTATGTATAAAATAAAAAGTTCACAGAGAAGATACTACTGCATCAGAATATTCTAATTTACCTTATATGAAACTCTTTAATAGATTGAGAAATGTACAGGTGTAAAAGATGAGTACACAAGTTTAACAGGATTCTTACCTGATAATCATGTTTCTATTATTTTGCTTTCTGATTAATATTTATTGCTAGTAATATTATAGGCCTTCTAGCTCTTAGAATTCAGTTCTATATATGTCATATTGTTGTATTTTCATGCTTTAATGTTTTAATTTGTGACATCTTCTTTAAAAAAAAATTAATTTCTTTAATTTTAATATTAAATATATTTCAGTTGGTGACTTTGATCATGTGTGGAACTGCCATCTTGCAGATGTAAACATACGTAAAGCATATGCATCAGCAATGATGAAATTAGCAACAGAAGTATGGAATGATAAAGAATCTAGAATACATTGGAGTTACAAAACTTGTATGTAAGTATAAATGAAAATTTATTCACTCACCCTTATTCTTTATTATTATTATTTAATAAATATAATAATCAGTTCTCTTATCATATTTTCTAACAGTGACAATAAATATAACTGTTATGAATGTAACATTGATTTGGATTAATGATTTTCAAAAATGTGCACTTTTTGTTTTAGATTTTAATTTTTGATTAATGACTGAGTAAAAAGTAAAAAGCTTTATTTTTGTATGACTTATTCATTGGATGATTACTGAAATATTCTTAAAATGCATCCTGCAGTGAACTGATCATTATCACACGGATCACCGAAGTCAATCTTCACTGGCTGGGGTCGGTGTGTCAGTGAGTGAGCACTTTGATCAGCCTGCAGAGGGACCAAGAATATACTGTATCACACCAAATTATACTTCTCTACCATAAAGTGCTCAACTTTGGGCTACCAAAGAAGGGAGGCTATCCCCTCCCCCGAAGATTAAAATTGTGATGGCATGTCTTCGAATCATTTTCAGGGATGTTTCATAGACCCTTCTCAAATGCCCAATGTGCGTGCATCTCTAGTGCAGTGTAAATAAACTACTACTTGTATATTTCTTGCAATAATCATTGACCATGCAGTATTATTTAAATGGTAAATCACTATATTAAAATCTGTATTATGCAGATTTTGTTACTTAAATGTAATTTTTTAAGTTTTAATTCAACCTGAATGTTTTTTAATTGTTGTAAAAATATTAAAGACATTTTTACCTATTATTGTTTTTCAATCTATTTTTTCTATAGAAAAGTATTACTGATTTAATTCTTATAATCAATTTTTCATTTTAATTTCTTATTTCATTGTCTTTTAATCTGATAAATGACTCAGGTAAATTTTTTTTTTTATCTTTATTATTTAAATCAATTAGATATTAAAGTTTCTTTTTGATGTATTATGATTTTGCTGATTAAAAAAATATGATGATATAAGATATTGCAGTTGAATTAAAACTCATCTGCATATTGTTAGTAATAATACATACATTTTAAAGCTTAAATATTCACATTATTCAGTATTTAAACTATTCACTTTTTTAATCCATTTCATTATTTTAGAGATTATTTTCTGAATGATGGTATTAAACATTCTTTACTACGAGAATTAAAAATTCAAAGAAAATGGTCTCCTTCCTTTGGAGAAGACATTGAGTGAGAATTTTTTTTTATTTATCTTATATTATATACTAAGAATATTTTTTACTTGTAACTATTTTTGAAAAATGTAAGCAAATTTAAACTTTGTGAAATTAGTGTATTTTACTAGTTTTAGCTAATTACAGTTGCTTTATTTTTATAACTCTTAGATGCAATTCAATAATTTCTTATGATTATTAATTTTGTATGCTTAGAAAAATATTCTGATAACTCCATTTTTAATCAGCTTTTCATCAAAAGTCTAGAGGCTCGGCTGCCATTTGTAGGAAAATTTACACATCCAATTCAAAATATTTTGTACTAGTTAAAAGAAACAGTATTTATTTCCATAAAATATAGATTTGGTTATGAAAATATTAATTTTTACGCTCACCTATGTACCATTACAAGTTTAATTGCATTTTATTGTAAATATTAGGAATTTTGCATTTGAAAAAGAAGTAAAACTCAAATTCACTGTTATTGATGCCATATTACTTTAAAATTTCTATAGAAAATATTTGTGCTAAAAAATAATTAATTTCTAAACAGTTGCTTGCAATGTTTTTATTTTCAACCTAAGTTTCAAATTTTAATGATTGTTTTGAAAGAATAATTAAAACTTAATTTCTAAGTTTATTTCAAATCATAATTATAAATTCAATCCACATTTAGTCTCTTGTAAAAAAAAGGAATCAATTTTTTTATCAGAGTAATTTTTTTTTAAATGATTTTAAAATGTATTCCAATTTTTATATTCAGTTTGATTTATTTATTTATTTATTTTTGTTGCTATTTTTAGAAAAAATTAAACCTTAAAAAATAGATTAATTTCACAAAATTTAGATTTTGCAGTGTTGTAGTTCCCTCATGCTGCTGAAGTTAAAGTCATGTTTTCATCAAAAACTTGATGATTGGCTATCATTTCTTGAAATAGTTACTGAGCTAATCCAAAGTAAATGGCACAATTTTAAAAACAACACTGTTTGAAAATGTTATTTCTTGAAAAGTATAAGTTTTCCCTTTCAAATTCATAAAATTTTTAAATTGTTCGTTGTAGCATTAACAGTTAAGTTACGTTTCTATCTAAACCAGGACATTAAATTTCAGTTCTAAAGATGCTAGCCAGACTGAAATTTTCGCTCACCACCATTCTACATTCATGAAAAACATAAATAATTTTTAAATTTTAACTTATGTAGTATGGAGAAATTTTTGATGACCGAATCCATAAAAGAATGAAGAACTTAAAATGTATTTATTACAATATCAATAGTAAATCAAAATAAGGATTTCATACGGTATCAAAATAAGGTTTTCATATGGTTTCATTAATCAAAAGTTTATAACTTAGCATCCTTTGCTTTAAATAGAAGAAAAATCCTGTTTCTTCATTTCAAAGCACTTCCAGGTGACACTGAATTGAGGCACGATAATCTATTTAGTCTAATTAAAAACTCAAGAAATTAGAAAATTAAGCTCACTTGCCAGCCTTACATATTTTGTTGACAATGGTGAGTTGGAGTTTCGCGCTCTGATCTAAACTTTGTTGTTTCTGCTCTTATTTTTTGAAAATTACAACTCAAATTCAGAGTTTATGAAACTAATTAAAGGAAAATCTTGTCTATATTTGTTTCCCCCCTAAAAAATTTGTGGTACAAGTTTGTGAAATTAATTTCTAAAATGTTAAGTTTGTGGGGAATTAATTACTGACTATGTCAACCTTCATCTATCAAAAGGTACCTCGTGATAGAATCTAGTTAACATGTCTTACATACTAGTGATTTGGCATTCAATATTTATAGTGGTAGTTACGCCACATTACTCCCCTTCCAGGATTTTATCTGTGATAGAATTCGATGAACGGATACCACTAGTTGATTCATGCTGTTTTATTTATTTTTGTCAATTTTGCTCATTATTTTTTCCTCCTTCATTTTTTTGTTTATTGACCAGGAGACTTTATTTACTTCACCAGAATTTTTTTTCTTTGAGCAGTATATTTTTAAGCAAATCAACTGTTTTTTATTGTGGACCATCCATCATTATTGCAAGTTCATATCACGCCCGTAGGTCACCAATGTGGGAAATTAATTACTGACTACGTCAACCTTCATCTATCAAAAGGTACCTCGTGATAGAATCTAGTTAACATGTCTTACATACTAGTGATTTGGTATTCAATATTTATAGTGGTAGTTATGCGACAAGTTGTTAAAAATTTAATCTGTTTTCATCAGAAAACTTTAATACTTACTGCCATCTGTGAAAAAAGTAACAGCTAAATCCCAAGAATAACACTTACAGAAAATATTATGCCTAAAAATATCAGTATATTATGGGTGCAAATGCAAACTAGTTATTGTTTCACCTCCTAATATTAAATTGATGTAATAGCTTTTTAAATTTTAAAAGTTTGTGAGCAAGTGTTGGTACTGAAAAAAAATTTATGTGTCTTTTTTTTTATTATTTTAAATATGTCATGTGACTGTCTGTTATTAACAGGGTAAAATATTAATTAAATTATAATATAAGTTTTTATTGCATTGAAATAATGTGCTGAAGTAAATCAAAATTTTGAACTGAAAGTATAGGTTACATATGTTAAAAAATTATCATGTTTAGTTTTTTTGTTATTTTATTGTTCAACAATCATAAAATGCTCCTCTGTACAAGTTATCTCATTTCTCTATTTATTTTAATGTAATGATTTTTTGTATTTTTCACTTATGTTATTAATTTTGTTTCTGTATGCAGTAATATCTTTATATTTTTCTGTGACTTCTCTTCTTAATAATTCAGGTATTTATGCCACTTATCTGAAGAAAAAAACAACTATAAAAATTTTGATAGGAAGCTGCAGTTGCTTGATGTTGGGAGTTGTTACAATCCATTTTCCAAATTTCCTATCTTTGAGTGCCTAGCTATTGATATAACTCCTGCAACTAAAGTAGGTTTTAACTGTATTATATATTGCCTTAGGTATTTATTGTTATACTATGTTTCTTTAAATATAAATTTTTAAGAAACTACTGTTGCTTTTTTTTTTCACTTATGGTCTGCTTTTACTATTATTTGTTTATTTACATGAAAATGAATCTTGAGTTCTTACTATTCAGAAGAAGAAAAAATTTATATATTTTATGCAAATTTTTTACTATGTGCGATGATGTAATGATCGGGGGTTTTTTTATGTACTAGGACTTAATATTAATGGAATTTGAGGACCTTACCTTAAATATGCTAATTAATAAGTGCGATTGTTAAAGTTATAAAATCAGACACCAATTTCTCTGAATAAGTATACCCTTTTTTCTAAAGGATTTAGATTTTTGACCCTCAAAATACAGAAGTTGACTCACTCTGGTAAATATAGTCTCAATAATCTGGTCAGGAGAATGGTTCAAATTTAGAACTGCTCGATGTTATCTTCAGTTTTTGCATATTTTTCTATTCGTATGGAACTACTGAAATCGGTCAAAAACTGTTTGAACAGAATTGTAAAACTATTATATCCTACGATAATTCCGTGCAAAGTGTAATTATTTATTATTGTTTATTTAAAAGAAAATTGTATTTTAGCAAATTTAATTGAGCTAAAAAATTTGAATTTTAAGATATGCAAATTTATATGCCATTTTAATCTGCATAGTTTAGTAGTTTTTAAAATCTGAAATTTAAAGCGAATCGGTCTATTAATCATTGAAAGATAGAAGTTTAGAAATACAGCTTCTTTCCAATAGGGAAATAGGTGAATACTTAATTTTACGAGAGTAAATTTTAACCGCTTTTCTGCCTATACTGGGACTATATTGCCTTTAAAGGCATGACATACAATTTATGGCCTGGTACAAAGATTTTATCCTGGATTTTATATCTATTTAAGAATTTACATCCTTAAAAGAATTATATTCATCTCAAAACTGATCTTTATTTAGAGATACTTCTTTCGTAAATCATTGCAACGACCATACACAATGGCATATCTAGGTTATGGCGAATGCCATAGGTGCATTTCAAAAAGGCGCAAAATTGATCAACATCAAGGTTTTTTTCCACTTAAGAATTTTTTTTCTGAACTTGGGGGCAGAATTTTTTTTTAAAAAAAAGAGCAACATTTAAAAGAAAGACCAGACTGCGGAGAATCCATGATCTCTGAATAAATCTTTATTTTAGTTATTTTTCCACAAGCAAAGAGACAAGATGAACAATTTGTTCCTCCACTTCACATCACATTGCAAGGTTTTAGTCATTCTAAAAAAGACAATTATCCAGGAGGGAACCCCTTCAGACAGAGGTAGCTCTTCTGTGAGTACTTCCACTGATAGTAATGACTCCCCCTGCTTCAGGGCCAGATGATAAGAAAACGGGTATTCAATGAGTCACCCTTTCTCACTGAGCTATGATTGAAAAGAAGCAACTAAGAAAGGGGTGAGGAAGGTAATGATTAATGATAAGTAGTACAAGAGTCTTACTTCTGACAGTGTAGGGAACTAATGATTATTTCTAAAGTGATGGTTAAGTAAACTTGTTTTATTCATGTTTATTTTTTCATGTTAAATTACTTTCTTTTAAAATGACATAAGCAGTTTATACCTTACAATTAAAAACGATTTCTGACTATGGTTAATAAAATAATAACTATTGACTAAAAGTTATTTTTAGACAATTTACGCAATTATAACTGACCTTAATAATTGTGTGCAAAAATTTTTCAGTTCACTTGAAAAGCCCTTCAGTTTTTTCTCAGATTGCAGCTACCCCCTATGATTTTCAATTTAGAAATCCAAATCTTTCGGGAAAAAAAGTCATTTATATTCAGATAAAATACATTTTAGTATCTGATTTCGTAGCTTAAAATATCGCCCCTGCACTTTTTAATTAGCCTGTTTGAAGTCACCCCCTTGAACCATGAAAAATGTGTCCTAGAACATGAAGATCTGATCATTAGATCAAAAGTTATCAGGGTGGTCAGTTTATTTTTTTGCACACTGAACGTCTAAAAAATTATAATTCAAATCCATTTCATTTTTTTGCTTTGTTTCTAATTTATTCCATTAAGATGCAATGAGGATTTTTCATCATTTGGTTTTATTAAGTCAATTATTTCTAGACATTTTTGAAATAAATCGTCAACTTCCTCTAATTTATTTCTCATTAAAGAATGTATTATTGTCGCTATTTAGTCTAGAGTTTTGTATGTAATTATGTGTATATTTTTTCTTATTATCTATCTTTATATAATGTTTGTAAAACTTAATTAATGTTTATAAAACTTAATTACTTAGATTTTTTTTTTTGAACAGTAAATAAACTAACCAAAATATATCATTTGATTGTAGCTATTTTGTATATAATTGTCATAACAAATCATAATTATTTACACTGTGATCTTTGATAAATTTATTATATCGCTATGATTTTATGGTTTTGATGTTAGCAAAAAGCATGACTTTTAAAAGTATCAATTTCCTTAACTTTTAATTTTAAAAATATTCGGTAATCATCCAGTTATAATATATTTAGTTCTTCTTTAACCCAGAACTATATTTGTTGTGTGTGCATATTTTTGTTACCAAATTATATTTATAAAACTTTAAAATCTAATTGTGCGTAACTAAGCAAAATGTCAGAATTTTTATTGACAACTAAAAAAACACTGTAGAATCTTCTCTACATATGATAAAAAAGACTCTTTATTTCCAACCAATTATGATTTTGAAGACACTTGAATGCATTACAATTTTAAAGCCATAATTTTATTGTTATAGTTAATTTTTTATTTATTTATTAATCTATCTTTATTTAAATACAATGCAATCTTTTGTGATATTGTCAAAAGGGTTAAATACTTTAAACAATGTTTTTATTTCTTATTATGTAAAACAAGAAAGAGAATATAAATATTTTAGGAAGGACGCCAGTATGAGATTTGTTGTAAGCACTTTCCAAAGATACACCTCTGACCATACATAATTACTTCATCAGGTTGTAGGATTTATATCAAGACAGATGAAGAATCTTAAAATGTTTTACATAATTGCTCATCTACATATGATTTTTACACCTTATATTCAAAAATATTATAAAGATTTATGATAAGTTTCTTGTTACTCATGATATAATTTTTCTTCATTTAAACAACAATTTTTTAGACATTTCTCTTTCACTCTTTGAACTCATTAAATGAGGGTTGAGAGTAAACAAATTTAACTGTATTATAATTGTTATTGATCAAATTTTTTTTATCTAATCATATTTTTATTTTTAGGATGTAGTTCAATGTGATTTCTTAAAATTAAAAGTCTTACATGAAAATGATGATGCATGCAACCATGCTGATTTAAGAATACTATATGAAAGCATCGATATTGTTGTGTTTTCTTTGGTTCTTGAATATTTGCCAGCAAGAGAACAACGTTTTAAATTTTGCTTAAAAGCTTGGGATGTGCTTCGAAAAAACGGTTTATTAATCATTATCACTCCTGATTCCAAGAGTTTGCAACATAATGCTCCAATGATGAAGAGTTGGAAAAAATGTTTAGAACATATAGGTTTCTTTCGGTTTAAATATGAAAAACTAACTCATTTACACTGTATGGCTTTTAGAAAAACAAATCGAATATTAGATTCATCCTTTTGTTTACAGTCATTATCAGAACTTATGTTTATACCTCAAGATTTTAAAAAATATGAATTATCAAAAACTTATACTGAAAGAGCTGAACATGAAAATCTTAATGTTATTCAACAGTTTTCTGTGCTTCCAAGTGACTATTCATTTGAAAATCAAGGCTGAAAGTTATCCATTAATCTCAAAATCTTTTTTTTTTCTTTTTAATCAACTAAGAAAAATTTTATGCTTTTTATCTTTCTGCCATTATATGATCCTGAGAACTAAAATCATAAAAGTGAAATTTGCAGTTTTGCGACTTTAACACAATTTGGCGCTAAACTTTTTTTTTTTTGTCTCGCTTGAAAAGATATCAAGATACTTCCAAAAAATTGCACAATCAGTTTTAAAATGCTCAAAACTCTCACAATTTGTAACATTTGCTCATATTTCTTGGATTGTAATGGAATCCTTACACTTAGAGCATAAAGGGATTATACTAATTAAAACTTCTTGGATCATAATTATGGATAAAATTTATGTAAATTTGTGAGAATCGGAAGAATTAGTAAATTTATTAGCTTGTAGGTGTTGATTACCTTATATTGAACAAGGATTTGTTGTTGGTAGGAAATAGCGCTTGAAGAAATATGTTAATGAATTTAAGTAATCATTCAAGAAAATTAGTATTATACATTTGTGTTTCCATCTCACAATAATGAAGAAAAACAAATATGTTCATGTTACTGAACCAATTTAATCAAGAATCAGATTGGATTAATAATAGAATAATATATTTTATTTTTGCATAATCAGGAGCTTCAGTGATTCGTTTCAAATATGAATATTTAAACAATAAAATCATTAATTTTGAAAATGGGCGAGAAAGCCAAAGAAAGTAATAAAGTTTCATGTATTGGCTATTAATTGCCACTGCTTTTTTCCTTACTTTTACGCACCCAAATGTGTTAGTGGGAAAGAAAGTGTGAGAATTAATAATATAGTTTAATAAATGCATAACATTTAGCAACTGTGTAATTTTTTTCGAATTCTATGCTAATGTATACAGAAAGATTTTATTCTGAACTCAACTCAAGGTTGTGAAATTAAAAGATTACCAAATATATTAAGGTTTTTTATTTATTGAGAAAATAGATTACCATGAATATTAGCTTTTAATAACTTTAGTTTTATGAAATTTAGTTTTTAAATAATAGGAATTATGCTATGCACATTTTTGTATGAAAGAAGAATGAAAAAGTTTGACGCTCTTCTTAAAGTTTTGATTGTCTATCAGTCAATTGTTTGGGCATTTTTATTTCGATGAAAACACGTAACAAAATAGCCAAGTATAGCATGCAGTACACATTTGAAAAGCTGATGATCATTAAGTGCAGGTTCTCTTGGATGATACCATATTTTATAATGGAGGAACTAAAAAATAATGTCGATGTCTAATTCAAATATATGATGAAAGATGATAATGATCATAATAAAATTTTTAATTCAGTAGCCGAGATCGAGATGCAAAATAAAAAAGAATATTTTATCTGAGTGTCACTATGTAAAAAAATTAATTTTGCTTAATAATAGGCACAGATCTTGGGATATAAATACCTCCACGACCTGCCTACATACATACATATTCTTTTTCACACCAAATTAGAGCATAGGGCTTCTATCATAGCTTTCCATCTCACTCTATTTATGGCCTGATATTTTGCCTCTCTCCATGTCTTTCCTGTTGTTATGACCTGCCTAATCATAAGGCAATTCAAAAGTGTAGTACTGGAAAGATCCATTAAAGGTGCATTATCAAAAAAACACAGCCAAAATTCACGCTAATTTAGCCAACCCCATGATGTCAAATTTTAATTTAAATAATTTGGTTGAAGATTTAAGGCTAAGGTTTATATATTTGTTAAAAATTAAAGTAAGCCTAATAACTTACATGCTGATCTTTGATGTGCTGGAAGTCTGTGTTAACGAAAATAGACACAGCTCAAGATGCATGTTTAAGAAAACAGCTCAAATTGCTTTCTTACAAAAATGGACACGGCTCAAAACACGTGTTTATGAAAATGGACACAACACAAAAAGTATGTTTACAAAAATGGATACTTCTCTAAATGCACGATTACAAAACTGCACACAGCAAAATAATTTGCCTTTCAGTTTTCACCCTTAATTTAGTTTATAAAAAGTAATGCTTACTTTTCCTTACTTATTTATAAACTGAGCATAATCTTTATGGAATAAAATACTATACAATATATTAAAGATATAATTTTTCAGGTGATGTCTTCATATTTAGAACTCAAATCAAAAAGTAAATTTTAAAACTAAATTCCTACAACCAGGGGTGATATAGGGATGTTGGGTTTATCATGTCTAAAAACTGGAAGCAGAGCATGTGATTTTTCTGAGCACGTTATAATGACATAAATTTATTACCACTATTATTCAAGCTATGTTCATTTTTGTAAACACTCATGCTGAGCTCTGTCCAGATTTTAAAACTCATTGATAAACTGTTGAAATGCTCTTTACAAAATCATGTAGATTTGCAATAAAATCGTCGCAAATTAAGTGCATCTAAGTGATTCGTTAAATGCACATTTTGAAATTCACCATACAAAATCATAGATTTAAAAATTTGAGATTTTAAAAATCAGATGAAAACTCATAGAAATAATTGTTGAAAATAAGGTCATATTGGATTTACTGTTACATTCTGGTCGAAATCACTTGGATTTGGTGTTAAATTATCGCTAATGGACTTCATAGAAAAGCGATTTAACAGATGTAGAATTTGAAACTCTCCTGACTAATTAATGTCCTATTAAAAATCAATATCTAAAATGTGGAAATCCGTAGCAATATTAACAACAACTGAAACTGCGGTTGTTAAAACCACATAAACTTATAATTAAATTATCAACAATTTAGTGCACAGAAAAGTATTTAATCAAGTGCATGATTTGAAACATGCCAGATGTATTAATATAATATTAAAAAATAGGGATTTTAAAAGCCAAATGAAAACCTGTACCAATAGTTTTTGAAATTTCAATTGATTTATAACTAAATCTTCGTTAAGCTAGTGCATAGGAAAGATATTCATCAATGTTTCATATTAATTTTGCCAGTCGAATAATTACCATATTAAAAAAGTGAAATTTTAAAATCCTTGTAAAAAAACTGTCGTAATAGCAACCATAAAAGAAAAACATGAATTGGCGCCAATCAAGTGCATCAAAAATTTATCATTCAGATTCGGAATTTGCGATCCGTTATAAGGTTGTATTAAAATTTCGAGATATGAAAAACATCTGTACCAAAAGCTAGCGGAAAAGTAATCAACCAAACGCACGAGAATTCACGGTAGTATCGTTGTGTATTGAATGTCGAGAATTGATACATAATTCAAACCTGCTATTCAAAATTCGTCTTTCATAAAAATGAATCTAAAAAGTTCAAAATTTTGAAAACAATACACAAATCTGTTGCAATAACAGCAGAAAAACGTCATTGGCATAAAAAAAAATTTCGAATTTTACAGAAAATTAATGAAGTTTGGCTTAGCTGTTATACACCAAAGAGCCATTACATTTTGACCACCCTGCTAATAATATGTAGGACCACCTTTAGCCCTCAAAACTGCTCGCACCTGCCGTGGCATTGATTCCACAAAGTGCGGATAGGTAGTCTGAGATATCTGGTACCAAGCGCTCACCAACTGGTCCTGCAATTCCCTCATATTGCAAGGGGGTAGCGTGGCAGCACAAATTTGGTTTTCTAAGTAGGACGACAAATGCTCTATTGGATTAAGGTCAGGTGAATTTGGGGGCCAAGACAAGACTTGAAAGTCACTGGAATGTTCCTCGAACCAATCCATGATGATTCGACCCTTATGACATGATGCATTATCCTGTTGGTAAACACCATTCCTCGCAGGAAAAACTGTTGCCATGAATGGATGAACCTGGTCTGCAACTATGTTCAAGTAGCTTACAGGCGTCGGGGATCGTTCTATGAGGATTATGGGTCCTAATGTGCCCCATGAAAACATTGTTCCTGGTCGAGAAACCATGAAAACCTGGGCGAGCCCATTGTTATAGATGGAGGGTGGTCATAATGTAATGGCTCTTCAATGTATATTATACAACAAAAACTTTCATATGGATCATGAGGATTTGAATATCCATTTGTTTCATATAGCAACATTGCATTACATTATATGTAAGCGTATATATGGTAGCGGTAGAATGTATTTCAAAACCGTCAAAAAGGTATCTTTTCTGTAATTTGTGTTAAATGGTGATGAAGCTCAAATTATTGCTCTTTCGAGATTTTGAAACTTTTTTCTTTGCATACAAAAAGGAATGAAATCTCTAAATCATAAATTAATTTCCATAATTTTCAGCTCTTTTTAAAATTGTGTATTTTCATGGCTGTAAAATCAGTGTTTCTGCCTTATGTTTGCGATTATTTCATAAATTTGTATACTAGTGATTTGCATAACATATTATTTATGGTACGTGATTTTTGTAAAAGTATAGCAGAAAAATCCTGTAAATTCTATAATATGTATTATATTGGACAATCTTGTAATAAATTACACTTAAGAAATAATGTACATGTCTAATATCAATAATTATAACCATATTTCTAATTTTAATGCCGAATTTTCACATTTTAATTATATTATACCTAACAATAATGACAGATATGATATGAAAAATCACTATTTTTTTTAAAATTCGAAACCCTTATAACGTTTAATTTAAATTACCTCTTCAATAATAACCCAAGCAATATACAATTTTTGAAACTTCTTTTATTCTACGGAGATGAGAATTACCCACAAGTACCGCGATTTTAAGAGTTAAAAATAGCCACAGATATTTTATTAATTCTTTGAATAACACTTTCAACTTTGATTTAAATATTAATAAACTTCAGAATTCTTTCTCTTCCTCTTATAATAAGCACTTTTCTTTCTTAGTAAATAATCTTTTTAAGAATATATTTTCTAAAATAAAATCTGATTATCAAAATAACTACCTCACAATTCCTGTTATTTCCCCCTTAGATTTAGAAATTTAATTTTGTTTGTAACTTTTGAACTTTTAATTGTAACTTTTGAAGTTTCAAACAACTTTTCAAATATCTTTCAAAATTTAACTGATTTTTATTCAAATTTTATTCATTATAACTTTAAACATATTGTCATGGGTGATATGAAAATTGTTAATAACAAAGGTATCTAATTTGTACCTTCTAAGGGAAATTTAAGCCTATTCTTAAGATTTAGCATTACTTTTGAGTTTTGTAGAGGATATTGATTCTATTATTTTTAAAACATCTAGAATTTAATCCATACGTGTATAGTTCTTTACTGATTGGAAATAGAAATTATATTTTAAATTTATACAATGTCTTTTTGACAACTCTCATCTAATTAAATTTGGTGGCTTTAAGCTTAAAAATCTAATTATTCATTTTGAATTCATTAGGAAACATTTTATTATATGTCCTATTGATGATGCTTCTGGTAACTATGCCTTATTTTGTAAACATTTTTACCTTAATTTATTGGATATGTAAACTTTGTTCTGATAACTATAGCACTATTATTAAAAGCAATTTTTGCTTTAAATAAATTTAAAAGTTACAACATTAAATTACCCTATATTACTATCTCCCCAAAGTTTCACAAGTATCTATTAAATTTAGTTTTATCACTTGCAATATTAATACATATATGAATGCACCAAGAAAATTGTTTGCGAAATATTAAATCTTTTATTTAATGATATATTTATGATTTGGGCTTTACTTTTATTATTAAAAATAATAAACCACTTATTACTTTTATTGATAATTACTCTATCACATACATTTAGTCTTATAACTTTAAAGCTCTTCTTACAAGCATACCCCTTGACAATGTTTTTCCTCCTACTTTTATGATTTTATCAGTATTTTTCATACAAATTTTGAATATTTGCAAAACATTATTTATTTCTGTACTTTTAATATTTTTATTTTTAATGGTGAAGGTGTCTTACTGGAAATTGTTGGTATACACCAAGGCGCTAATTTTTCAAGTATTCTTGTCTTACTAGCCTTTTTTTACAGTACTTTAAAAAAATGCTGTAATTTCAGTTAGGAATGGCTTCAAATTTATTAATGATTTTATTGTTTTCAATTTTATTATTACTGTTGACACTGTATAACCAAATGAATTAACTTTAGTAAAAACTAATCTTCACACTTCCTTGATTCATTTATTATATTAATCTCTTCTAAAATACAAATCGATATTTTTGATAAAAGAAATAATTTTTCTTTTCCTGTCAACAAATTAATTTACTGGAATTCTAATATTTATGTTTACAGAAATGTAGTTTCATCGCAAATTAATCACATTAAATTTATTTGTAATATTGAAGATCTTATTACAAATAATTGCAAATGTTTGCATTTTGAATAATAATATCCCTATTAGATTAGTGGGCATATACTTGTTTTAGTTAAGGATGGACTATGGTATGAAGTAATGCTTAGCTTGACGCTGTGGTTGAATCATCTAATCATTGAAGGTTCGATTGGTTTGCCTTTAAACATAATTGAGTGCCTGTTTGTATTCGTAATCACTTAGCTTGGTTTTAATATCATTCAATTTTATTTATTTCGATTTCATTTCTTTCAATTTTTTCTTCCCAACTTATAACTTTAGGTTTTCTAATGATTGGATTTGTTAACTAATTCAATACTCGAACATGCAACATTTGACATTCATCTTAAAGATTGAGTTTTTCTTCCATTGAATTTATAATGCATACTTCTATTTCGATTTTCAGTGTTTCTATATATAATCTGATATAATCTTCATCTGACTTGCTCTTGTTTATTTTTCTTCTTTTTGAGGCAGTGGAGAGCATAGGTTTCTTTGTGGTATTTTTCCACATGCCTGCTAAAACTGCTTGTGCACTAAATGCATGGTACTGTCCCCCTGAAAAAGCTGCCATGTTGTCAATGCTTTCCCTTTTTTATTTATATTTATGATTAGTGCTGTTGTCTGTGTATTCTTGTTGCATTTCAGTAGATTTTGTTTTCTCTCCCCCCCCCCTCTTTATTTTCAAGTATATTACATCTTTTTAAGTTAAATTACAATTTCTTTAAATATTTTTCTTCAATTTATAAGATAAGCTGCTTGGCTCTGTTTTATGTGTTCTGTTTCTTATAACTCAATATTGTTATTTTAATTATATACAAGGGATGCACAAAAAAATAGAAACGCTTCTATTCTAGTACATTTTTGCATATTTCTAAAGAAATACTGAAAGAATCATTTTGTAATTTCAGAAGTATTTAGATCATGAGTTTTCTCATACTTATCAATGACGTTTGAAGCTTTTTAGAGTTTTGAGGGACCGAAAATAAATTACAAATGGAAAATAGTGCTTTTGAACACTGTATGCCAAAAAATGTAGCAGTAAATTTTTAACTTGTAACAATTTCTTTGATTATTATATGTAATAACTGCACAAAATTTCGTAAGCTTAACTTAAGTATTTATGGAGATAAAAACAATTTTATAAAAAACAAATTTTTTTTGTTTTGCTTTTTTTTGCTATAACTTTAAAAACATTCATTCAAATTAAACAAAATTATTAGAGCAATTTAAAATTTGAAAACAATTCGTTGAAAACTTTTTCAATATATAAGTAATTAAATGTAGTTCTTTTATACTGCGCATGAACGGAAAAAATTAACACTTTTTTTTCATAATTTTGTTGTGAATTGTATTTGGCAACTAATGAAAAAAAACCTATTTGAATATCTTAAAAATTTAAAAAGTTTCAATTTTCTAAGTAGTTTTTGTACTTTTTAAAAGAAACTCAAAATGATGAGTGGTTTTCTACAAATATTATTTTATATCTTAAGACAGAATTAAATAACAAATGATAATACCTCCCAATAAACGTTCATGCACCGAAATATGATTGTATAAGGAAGGAAAGCCTGCAAAAGAAAAGATACTTTCATGAGGGATGATCTCCAATATTGCCAGGGTCATTTTTAATAAATCTTGCTTAATAGTACATAATAATTGTGGAAAACCCCTTATCATTTGAAGCTTTCTCTTTAAAGTACGAAAACTGCTTAGAAAATGGCTTGAAACTTTTTAAATTTTTAAGATACTCAAATCGGACTTTTTTTATTAGTTGCGTTGCCACATACAAAATTACAATTAACACTGGAAAATTAAGAAAAAACAAATTTAAATTTTCCCCAACCATTCGCAGTATAGAAGAACTGCTTTAATTGCTCATATCTTAAGCAGTTTTAAACAAATTTTCCTTACATTTTGAATCAATAATTTTGTAATTAATTTTAAATTGCTACAAAATTTTTGTTTAATTTTATTGAATGTTTTTAAAGTTATAGAGAAAAAAATAAGTTTTTATAAAAATGTCCATATCTCCCTAAATAATTAACCTAGGTTTATGAAATTTTGTGCAATTAATATTACTAAAGCAATTGTTATAAATTTTTTGCCTCAATTTTTGACATAGGGTGTTTAAAAACACTATTTTCGTTATGTAATTTATTGTCTCTCCCTCAGACCACTAAAAGCTTTAAACTTCAATGATTAGTATGAGAAATCGCATATACTAAGCATTTCTAAATTTGTTAAATGATTCTCTAAGTATTTTTTGTGAAAGATAAAAAAAAATCTGTTAGTATAGAAGTGTATCCATTATTTTGTCCAACCCTTGTGTGTTTATATATATATATGGGTGATTCTTTTTAAACATGACATTTCGGACCAAAAAATTTCTTCAAATTTAAAGTCTTCAAAATACTCTAAATTTTTTTTGTATACTTCTTTAGTTACATTTATTAATATCTTACAGACAGCAGTGAAGTTTACTGACATTTGCTCGAGAAAAAAAATAAAATAGAAATTCATCAAATCTTGAATGCCAGGAAAATGACATATTAGCTTAGAAGTTTAAAAAACAGTCATTTTAAGTTAATAGTAAGTAACTCAACTTAAGCCTTTATGTTAGATGAACCATAAATTGCTTAAATTAATTCTTTTTATCTAATGTAGAAAGAAAAAAAATAAATTTCGTTGCTGATATGTACAGAATGAAATTGTGTATAATAATCAATCATTAAATAAGTAAATAACTTTGATTACATCCAACCATATTACAATCATACATAACTTGGTATTAGGTTAATATTTGCTTTTCCTCCTTACAGTAATAGCAGTTAAAAAAATTTCTGGTAACACTTCAATGTCCTGGAATTCATAAGCCAGGATAATGACAAATTCGCCATTTTATAGCATATAACTTGGCTTTATTTAATATTTTGGACTAAGACGTTTACATTCTGCAGAAAACAACAGGATTTCTTAAAATAACTCAGATAAATCTATGTAGTTTATGTTATTAATGATTTCAAGAAGCCAGGAAAATGACAACACAAAAACCTACTCATCTTGAAAAAATTTTTGAAATAGATTTTGAACCAGAAAATTGGTTCTTAATTCATGCAACAAGACATGTTCATATAGGAGGGTATCTAATCAATCTATTAACATAAGATATAGATTGCTGGCTCTATCTATTTTGGTTATAAACCACTAAATAAAAGTAGCCAGGAAAATGACAGATTTTTTTGGGACAAGCAAATTAGTGACAGAAAAAATTATTTTAAACGAAGTTTTTGTAAATAATACCCTCTGCGTATATTCTAGAAATGCTTACACCGGTTGAGATAAAAAAAAAAATTAGATATTGAAAAATTTATGGGAAGTTTTGAAGCTAGTTATTATTGGAAACATATTGTTTGGGACATGCCAGGAAAATAACATTTTGAAGTTCAATTAAATTTTTTAATTATACAAAACAGTCAATGCTAGTGCAAAGTCATTTTAAAATGCTAACAGCAATGAAATTTATTAATTTTTTTGAAAAAAAAGTTCTTTTAGTATTATAGTATTAGATCTTGGAGCAAGGGACAGTGAATTGTCATATTTCGTGAGAATCACCCTTTTAGAGAAAGATTTAAAAACATTTTCTTAAGAGATCCTCCCTCATTTTTTCTAATAATTAGGAAAACAACTGCCTATTAAACGGAGCTCAATTTTTTTCTTCTTTAAACTTCCGTTATCATTATACATTTTAGCATCAGTTTTTTTTTTTTTTTTTTGTTTAACAACTGCCAAATATGGATTTCACAAGTGTGTTTTCTTATTGCAATATTTAACTGATAGATGAAAAAACTATTCGTTGTATTCTTAGCATTGGTTTTTTTAAAGGTGACTAAATTAAAATATGCAGTTACAATAAGTTTCAAAATTTCTCATTTGAAAAAAAAAATTAAAAAATCTTCCATGGCAATATGATTAATTTTCAAAAAAAAAAAAAAACTTATCATATTTTTAATATGGCTAAATTTAAATCGATAATGATTCATAATTTTTTTTTTCTTTTTTCAAATTTTTCTGAAGTACTATTAGGAAGACTTTTCTAGGTTTTCTAATTATTGAAGGAAATATATACTTGCGTCCTCCTCACGAACGACGCCAATGAACTTAGTTTACAGCCAGGAATTGATCAAGACAAATTCAGGCCCAAGGCTCACCAAATTTTCCGGGCTCCTTAAAAACTATTTTGCAATTAAGTAACTAAAGAGTAGTCCTGACAATAAAAAAAAATCTACTGAACTGCATAATTCAAGAGAAACATTCTAAGAAATTTTTAAAGCAGACAAATGAAGATTATTTTTCTAAGATAAAGTTTACGCATGTATACATTAAAGCAAAATATAAAACAACATAAATGTTATGTCAAAATAATAATAGTTAAGGTTAGGTGACCACAAACAATTGATATTAGTGAATTTTGATAAAAGTCACTGATTTAGCTGAATTATTTTTTATTGTAAACTGTAATTATTTTTTATTTAGTACTTAAACCAACACAAAGTTAGCCCAGCTTTTATTAGTTTTAACGATAAGTTCAGCATGTATGCTAAAATATTAAGGTTATTAATTATAATTTTTATTAAAAATTTCATTTCAGCGCATAAAAAATATTTAAAAGAGCCAAAATTATATCTACTCATAGAAAAATACATTTAAATAATAATTTATTTATAACTAACACGTTTTAAGAAATAAAAATTCATAATCAATGAAAAAGTTGTACTCAAAACATTTTTAATAGTATTCAATAGTAGATACATTTAAAAGTATTCAATACAATAGACTTTTTAAAAAGGTTTTTTATTACATTTCAGCAAATAATTTTATGAGAATTTCAAAATCCTGTTTTATAGTATTATACGATGCAACTTATAACATAAGTTTTTTCCTGTTTTAAAATTTGATCTTAAATATTATTAAATATATATAAAAGCAGAATATAAAAAAAGAAACCATGTTATGTTCTAATAAAAATACAGTCAAACCCCGCTATAGTGAACGAAATGCTAGGTCCCGTGCCTTGCTATACACGTATAATGTTATTTTTAGTGGATATAGTGAACCAAAAAAGTGAGGAAGTTGGATATAATGAACTTTTTTCTGTCAACGACTGATTCCCCCCCCCCCCATTTTCTTCGTAATTTCTACTTCAAAATAAATACATATACCGATTTTTGAAACTATCTATAGAAACTACTTTCATGTGCTCGAATGGCAGGTTAGACAGGTTTAAAAAGAGGAATAACAGAAACTCAGGAAAAATTATTTGAGAGTCGGGAAGCGTTTCCATATCTGATGTTGAGGATTGCTCATCAGCTAAAGATTACTCATTTTTATTTGTACGCAAGACGAGGAGTGATGAAAAATAACATATTTTTTGCTACTACATAATATTTTTCAGTCATTTATATGAATATAATGTAATCAAAGGGAGGAGTTTGGGAACCGTTAGTGAAATTGCCTGCGTAACGGATATAGTGAACTCCCGGTTATAGTGAACCGAAATTTTAGTCCCTTGAAGGTTCACAATAGCGGGGTTTGACTGTAGTTATAAAAACATTTGGAATCCAGAAACAAGAACTATCATGGACTTTTACTGTGTCATTAAGTGGTAATTATTCATCAGTTAAATTAACATAAAGCTTGCCCACCTTACTTTCGAATTTGATTAGTGCAATGTTTACGTGAGTTTGGTTGTATCATAACAAAAAAAAATGCTTTTTTTTAGAACTGTTTCTTTTAGTATTTAAAAAAAATAGTAACATTGAGGACCTTTTACTAATTTTTGAAACCCCTCAGAAATTGTGGGCCCTGGGCGATAATCAGGCCCTGTTGACAACACTTAACAAACATACCATAACCAACGCTTTTATTGTTTGTTGTATAGTAAAGTGTTGGTATGTTAAGTGTTAAAAAAAATCACCCAGAAAAACTTCTGCTCTAATGATCGGTTTCTCACAAACTAAATGTCAATCTTACTGGTTCAAAGGAAAATGGTGATCTCAAATATGCCACTTAATTGGTACTAACTATAGATGCGAAAGTAGACATAGAAATATCCTTTTTCTGAATAAGGATACCTTTTTTTTCGACAGATTTCGATGTTTACCCATAGAATAAGGGGGTAGTCGCAGTCTAGAACATTAAGTCCCAAAAGTTAAGTCTGGTTTAGGTTCATTTTACTTTTTGCGTATTCCACTATATTTCGGTAAGTTTTTAAGTGATTTGAAAAATGTTTGTTCACAATTATAAAATAAGTTTATTTAAAGATGACCATGTGAAAGATAAATTTTATTATTTATTTTTTTAATAATAGTTTGGAGAAAAAAATTTTTAAGTTACACAATTTTTTACACCATTTTTAATTTTAAATAACAAATTTTAGAGAAATTGATCGATTTCATACAAGCCGCATTCTGTAATATAGTCCCAGTACTACCGAGCTATTGAAAAAACAATGAGTGCCTTGCAATAAATTTCGAGAAAAATGGATTGATAACTCTTATTTTCTTTCTATTGCCAATGCTAGGAAAAAAGAATTTTTTTTTTAATTGCAGTAGATAGTTTATTATATAAAAATGCCAAATATGTAAAAAATCTCAATTTTGAAATTTATGTTGATTTTTATATTATATAGTAGAGTAGTTTAGATAGGAGAATGCGCGAATGTTTGGGTTTCGAATTGAAAATTTCACTCACTTTTAACGAATCGAAAAATTTTTACTCATTATAAATTTTATTTATCCTATAATAATCCCATGAGAAAAAATATTAATAATAGTTCTTATTTTATTTAATAGGGGCAAAAAAGTTGAATTGCAGGTGTAAAATTCATACATGATCTTATCAATTTAAACTACGTAATTTATAATGGCAAAATAAAAAATAGATCCTATGGTTCTTGAAAAATAGAAGTTAAAAAATACGTTTTTTTTTTTTTTTTTTAAATTTTAGTCTGATAGCTCGGAGAAAATCGACCAATTTGGCTCAAATTTTGTATGTATTTAATTTCTGTATTCAATTTTTTTTTTTTTTTAAATATTAAGTTTAACTCCAAACACGCATTTAAGTTTCAGTAATAATTGTATTTACTCTGTATTTTTCATTCTCGATTAAAAATAAAAGAAAAAAGATCTTTAAGATTTTGCTAATTAAAGGACGTGAGGGAATTAGTTTACACAATCATAACTAGATGACAGCACATTCTACTTCTAGATTACATTTTTATTTTATGGTAAAACTAATTTACAATTTAGAAGAAATTTGCATTTTAGAATTGATAATTAGCAATATTAGAAAAACGCAAACCATTTAAAAAAATGATTTTTGGGTGTTTAAATTTAAGTAATTTTAATCCTTAAATTGTTAGAAAGAATTTATTTTTTTTCATTAGATTCCTATTAGCTAATGTGTTATTATTATTATTTTGGCTCTTTGCTTGCCAAGATTTTTACAAAAAATGTATATGTTAGTAGCGCCATCTCTTATGTTTATCAGAAATGAGTAATTTAGGAATTCTACGAACCTAAAATATGATAGCGTTATGCATTTTTTTAATGTTATGTGCAATACTGAAAATTTCCATAAATTTAAAATTTCAGCCGAAAAAAATTGGCAAGCAAATTATGATTTTTTTTATGACAGTTAAGTATTTTTATGCCTGGAAATGAGTAAGGCATGATATTAGGCTCTTTGTATAAACTTTGAATTAGTTTTGGTTTTGGAGTAATTTAGTTGTTTATATTGTTGGTTTTTTGAAGGAAGGGAAAACTAATCGCAGTAATATTAGAATATATTTCTGCCGCTTTTTCATATGACTAGCAAATGAACCTTTTTCAATAAAAAATTTTTTGAATTAATATAGAACTAAATGATTAAATTGTAATTGTTTCAAAAGTGAAATTTCTTTATATAATCCAGGAAGATTAGCAAATAAGAAAAAATCATTATTTTCCCCTGTCTTTTGTAACAATACATGGCCGAATATCGTGTTTTCATTTTGCGATAACGAACGGGAAGTGGATATTTTTAGCATTTTTGAAAAAGAGCTTTACAATTTAAAAGAAAGAAGCATAAAATGTGTTTTAATCTAATTAAAAAAACTTCTCTGGGGCTTTGCGCAAATAAGATGTAGACTCTTTGAAATTACATAAAGATATTCAAAAAGCCTATTCACTCACCCACAATTTTCTATTTAATTATTATTTTATTTGCTTATTAATTTTTTATTTATCTATTTTTTAATAATTAGTGGAATCTTTTTATTTAATTTTTAGATTATTTTTTCTTATGGGAAAAAACGCGCTTCCTGTTCTAAGATGGAATTAACTAGAAATTACTGGCTTTCTTTTCATCGAATTCGAGGCCAGTTACTCTGTACCTTGATTTTTATTTCCCCCTTTAATAATAAAGAATTTAACAAAATTTGTCTCTCAATACATCCGTTTTCATTGTTCCGTTCTTTTCCTCTTTTTTTTTTTTTTTTTTTTCAGAACAAATGTTTGACTTAACTCGTACCTATTAAATGCGAAAAAAATATTATTAATCAGAATGAAGGATATAGTTTTCTTAATTAAAAGGAAATCGCCTTTACACATTTCAATACTCTTTATTTTTGAATCTTCCTTTCAGACTTCTATACTATTTTAAATTATTATTTTTAGACATTAAATGTATACTGAAATAAAAAGTGGTGAAGACAAAATTATGATAATGATTACATATTTTATTTGTTATTTTTTATTTTATTTATTTATTTATTCAAATTTATTAATTATTTTGTGATTATTTTGATAAATTATGCTTCTTAAAAAAAGGGGTGGATAGTTTTTTCTTTAATCTTTCTCGTTTAAAAAAATTATCAGATTTTTATTTTAATTGCGTTAATCGTTTAAAAACGTTTTCTGTTGATTTTTTTTTTAAATTGAAAAATAAATATCCTGTATGAAATTTTAAATAATAAATATTTTTGTTAAGTAAATTGATACCGTTATAGTTTATACTTCTGTCATTATGGAGTTTTTACAAAGATCTAAAATTATATGTAAAGCTAAAATAAATTTTGAAAAGAAAAAAAAAATTTTAACTGGTTTTTACAGATAGCTTGATGGAAAGACCAAACTTCTGTGATTTAAAAGAAAAGAAGATGATAATCAATCAAATTGGAATGAATTTAACTGGTCAATAAAATTAGTGAACATTTACTCATTGAAAACCGTCGTAAGGTGGGGGGGAACAAGGTATTTGCCCAGTATACCGCGTTTTAAGAAGAAACTGCTTCCCACAGTGAACTAAGACACTGCTCCCAATAGATCTCCGATCAAGGGCTAGGGGTCCTGAGCAACAAGGCTCGCACCACCGATTTAATTTTTTAAAGTGAGAAAAAATAACTGGAGATGTTAATCTAGAAAAACACCTATGAAGCATCACTGGCTGCGGTCAATGAGCAGGTGGGTGACCACTTTGATCACCCTGTAAAGGAACGGAGAGTCCGTTGCATCGGTTCTCGTTAAACTGCTCTACCGGAAAATGCTCGACTTCGTCTGCAGATTGTTGGACTTCCAGAGGGGGAGAACCATCCCCTCTACAGAATTCCAAAATTGTGATGGCGTGTCTCCAGATTATCGTCAGAGATGTTTCCCAGAACGTTACACATTATGCAACTGTAATATGACGTGTATAAAGTACTATTACTCAGAAGAATGTAGGCTAGAGTGAGTCGAGAAAAAAATTATCATTATTTATAAAAATTTCGATTTTCTTTTTTAAACATTTTTTTAGTATTGAATGATTGAAATCTTTTTCCTTTAAATTGATAATAGACTGCCTAAGACGTGACTCCTAAAGACAATGATAACCATATTTCTAAAAAGCTCCCCACGAGAAATCTTTTCTTAGAAATCAAAATCTTAGTGCTAGTATAATCGATTTCAAATATTTAAGTGAAAAACTAACGGGACACTTACTAGTTCACAATGGTAGGGAGCTGCTTCAAATAGGAAAATATGGAAGGAAAAAAAAAGACTTAATAACATTTTTTAAAAGAGAAATCAATCTCTCTTTTTTGGGACTCCGCACAAAAAAAAAATATTTTAAATTCAAAATTAAAGACTTGGAAAAAAATATTAAATCATTTTACTCTATGATTTGCTAATTATGGTTAAATGCAAAATTGTCAGCTGAAGAGCCTTCGCACGCGACTTATCATTGATAAAACAAAAATAATAATAATAATTTGAAAGATGATGATTCTTTTGTGCTTCATTTACGTCGCACTAGAGCAGCACAATGGGCTATTGGCGACGAAGACATGTCATCTCAATTTTGATCCTTTGCAGATTCACCCCCGCTTTGGTAGCCCGACGCCCTGAGAGCGAAGTCGAGCACTTTATGGTAGAACAGTTTAACGAGGATCAATACCGCACAACCTCGGACCCTTCGCAGTCTGATCCTAGTAGTCACCCACCCGCATTCTGTGATGCTTCACTTAGGAGAACTGCTAGGAACAGTGTCTTAACGATCAGTCCACTGCTGAACTTTGAAAGATGAAAAGAAATAAAAACCATACGAAATTTATAGTTTATACTAGAAATTGTGATTGGTTATAAAAAATCTGAGATGCAATTTAAAATTATGCCTCACTTTCTTGAGACTGGAATGTTTGTTTTATGAAAATACATTAATTTTGAGAAAGTTCAGACCCCCCCCCCTCAAAAAAATTAACATCAAATGAAATATTATTAGAAAAAAGAATTTTAAAACCAAGTGATAACCAGTTCTTTGTTTTTAAAATAAGAGAAAAGATTATAAATGGTTAGCTAAATGTTTTTTGTTTCAAGAAGCTACTCGTTCACTTTTCTCTGTCAGAATTTATTTATTATTATATCTGATATTTTATTATATCTGTTATTTTATTTTAACTGTTATTTTATAATATCTGTTAAAATTTATTTTCGTTTACGAACATCCTTAATATATATTGTATTAATATATATTAAAGATGTTCGATTGATGTAGTTATAAAAAGGAGGAACACTCGTTAGTGAGAAAGATATTTAAATTGAAAATCTTAACTGGTCGTTATTATATCGTCGGCAATCACTTCTCTCACAGATCATATCGCAGAAAACGCTTCGTCGTCACAATTACTTCACCGACAGTTCACATTGCAGTCACGATCTCGTCACCGGCATGATCAATTTTGATTTTGTCCAAATTTCGATTTTTTTTTATTTTTTAGTTTAATTTTTTTTCTCTCGAAAAACTTCTTGATTTTTTTTTCTATTTAATGTACATTATTTTGCGGTAGTTATAAATATGTCCCTAAATAACTTATTTACTTAAAATTTGGTTATTGCTGAGACAAGGGAAAGGAATTAGTAGGTAATTAGCACTGTGGAGATTACCGATGTTTGAAATGTAGTGCATTTCTATTTTAATTTTTTCTAGATTTTTGATTCACTAAATACTGTTTCTTTTGAAAGTAATACGGAAATGCTTATTTAAAGATTCATTTAAAAATGTTAGGAAAATTTGTATTGCATAAAAGACAAATATTTTAATTCAAAATAATTGTTCTAACAGTTTTGGGGCTACGGCTCCAAATATAATTTTTTATAGTATTATGTATAATTTATTATTTGGTTATTTTTTTACTTTAGTCTTTTAAACTTACCTCTTTATAATCCTAACGAACTATTTGGGATTTGCAAACCACTGTTTAAGGAATAGTGGTTTATAGTTTGTAGTATAAATGGTTTAAACTATATTGGTCTTTATATCAGTTATACTACTAATCTATATTGATTGCAAACGTATCTACAGGGTAACAAAAAATTATAGGGATCACTTTTGTGGTTATCTACCACTAAAGTTTTAAAACCTTTTTACATACATAGCATACTGATCTAAAGCTCTACTATTTGACTTTCAATTGCAATACTATTTCATAAAATCACAAAAATGTTTTTGAAGAAATTTGACGAAAAGCTAATTGGGCAAGTACAAGCATTTTTAGAACTTCGCTGGAGCCACAGGATTATACAAACCCATTTTAAAAAGAAAGGTATTGCGATTTCACTCAGCCATATCAGTCGCATCAAGAATTCAACACTCGGATCGATGTAAAATAATGCAAAACCAAAAAGAAGTGGACGGCCAAGCAAATAGAAGAAATCAGATTTACAGAAGCTTGATAAGATGAGATCAAAACCGGATCCACCAACACAGGCAAGCATGACTAAAGCTCTTAACATGAGTCAGGAAGTTGTAAGCTATCAACTCAAACAAAAGTTGAAGAAAAATTGCCATAAAAAACCTAAATGTCATCATTTAAGTGAGAGATCGGTGCAGATTAGAAGGCAACGTTCATGGCCTCTCTACAAGCTTCTCTGTAAGGACAGATGGCGTAAGTTCATTACAACTGATGAAGCTTGGATCTATCTATCTGATACCAATGCTAAATCTAAAGTTCAATATCTTAGCCGTGGACAGAACAGGCGAGACTTGACACCATCAACCACGGTGCCTCATGTCAAAGGCGTAATGGTTTGGATGGGCATATCCGCCCATGGTGTGACCAAACCTCGGTTTGCGAAACCAGGGGCCCAAAATAAATTTTGAGTATTCCATACAGAAGATATTAAAGCCCTTTTTTAAGGATGATTACTGCAGATTGTACTCTAATAGTGATGCTGTGTTCCATCAGGACTCTGCCCCATCGCATGCATCTAAGGTCACCCAGAAATTCCTAACAGATCAGCAAGTGAAATTCCTGAGTCCAGAACAATGGATTCCAAACAGTCCTGATGCTTCACCATGCGACTATTTCCTATGGGGACATCTGAAAAACAAACTGAATAAGAAAAGATTTTCTACATTGAGAGGCCTTCAAAGAGCTATTAGAGAAGAGGTGAAGAAAATCCCCCAGGAAATCATTTTGCGGGCTTTAAAATCATGGCCGAAGCGTTGTAGACAAATCTATTATGCCGGAGGTCGACATATTGAGAAACATCGCTGTATTTATGTAATAAATTTTGGAAATAAAAACATTCAAAAATGATCCCTATAATTTTTTGTTACCCTGTATATCGATTCTAATTATATGAATAACAGGAGCAAATATAATGAATGGGTTTAGTTAATAATTAAACTATTAATTCCCTTTTTATATCCGTTTTTCTTAATGAAAATTTAAATTCTAAGGAAAATATAGAAATATACGTCTATATTATTATTGTTAATAAATTAACTATATTTGAAGCAAGTCATAGTCGACAATTTATACCAGTTATAGATTATAAATAGTTTTGGTCTTAATAGCCAATAAAAAAGGAAATTAATGCCTTAAATACCTGAGACCATACACTATACCAAATCGATATTTATTTTAATATAACCTATATAAAAATCTATATTAGTGTACATATTTAGATGCGACGTAACATGCTTACGCGTCGTAATATTAAAAAAATTCCTAAATGATGTTTTGCGAGATTATGAATGTAATGGCGTATTTTCAAATCACTAAAGTAAAAAAAAAATAATAATAATAATAAATTAAATATGGGACAATAAAAAATTATATGTTGGACGGTAGTTAAGGTTTTTTTACACTCATCACCTTTACACCAAATTATTTGTCAGAACAATTATTTTCAATAAAAATATTTATTTTAATAATAAAAATTTTCCAAATGAAACTTTAATTAAACACTCTTTAAATTAGTTTTTAAATAAGGATATTTTATAAATCAAAAATTGAATACAAATTGAAATTGAAACATTAGAATATCTCTACAGTGCTAATACTTAATAATTGTTTCCTCAGATCTCAGTAACAACCAATTATTTAAGAACATATTTATAATTACAACAATATCAAATCATTTTAAAAGTCAAATAATTACAAAAAAATTTTCATCGTGAAATCTTGTACAAATAATAAAGAAAGTATGTCTGAAAATATCATGAATTGATCGGGTCGGCGAAATGACCGTGTAGGAGAAATGATCATGTCAGCTAAATGAAGGTGTTAGGGAAATGATCCTGTCGGCGAAGTGAGCTGTAGGCGAAGTGTTGTCGGCGACGAGATTGTCGGCGATATGCACCAAATCCATTTTAACAAAGCAAAAAATATTATCATAATATTCTTAAAAGGTTTGAGAATACAAAATTTTTATAAATGTATTGTAACCTAATGTATAATAATAATTTGCGTAAGAAAACCTGCTGACAATCATTTTGGTTCAGTTTGTTCAAAAGGTGCACTTATGAAAATATCCAACCTAAATTTTAGTGCAATTTCATGCATTCGCTTAACTTTCAAAATTATTCATGTGCTCACAACATTATACTTTGAAAATTGGTTTTAAAGTGAACGTTTTATAACTTTGAAAATTGTTTTATAACTTATACTTTGAAGCTAATGTATACTTTGAAGTTATACTTTAAAATTAACGTTCTATAAGAAATTTTTAGTTAATGGATATTCATTTGAGAATTAAAAATCAGATTAACTTTATGTATTTTTTATTAAGTCGTCCTGATGAATGTCTTTTTAAATGCACTTTTTTAAGAAAATGAAAGAGGCTAAATAAATCGTCGTATCATCTTAAAATGATACAGTTATAAAAAAACTATATTTTCGTTTTTATTTTATTTTACTTATTATTATATGCTGAGCATTAACATCTCTATTATTGAAAAATACATGTTTTTTATTGTTATTTCATTCTTAAAAAGGAACAACTTGAGATTTTTTTTTATATTCAAATTTTTTATGATCGTTTCAATTTTAGATTTTATTACATAAATCATTAGTGACCCTTAGAACTTAGGAATTTTACGTTTAAAGGTGATTAAATATTGCTTTAAAAATGTTCTAATAAATCTCATTTTCTAATTCAATTATTTTGATTCATACGAAAAGATTTTGTGCAAGGCCCTAATAAATGTAGAGACTGCTGCCTTCTTTTCTATTTAAAATCTATAATAAAATGGAAAACAAGGTTTGCAAATCTAAATAGTCGAAATCATTTTTTTGAATGAAATTTTTAGAAATATTTAAAAAAAGCATATCACAGTCACGGGGCCCTTCCTTACGAGAACTGTATGTAGCAGCAAAAATGACATTGTTGAATCTTTCTTTTTGGTTATTTCTTTATTACTTTAAATCTCGATAATAAAAAAAAGAAGAAACAAACACTTATTACAATTATGTATGGCTTACAATAATCAAAAGAACTTATTCAGAATTGTAGGCGTTATTTCTACAAAACAATTCATACAATTTTAACTAAACCATGTTATCCAATTTCGCAATGTTATCGTTTTATAAGAAATTCTTAGTTAATGGATATTCATTTAAGAATTAAAAATCAGATTAACTTTATGTATTTTTTATTAAGTCATCCTGATGAATGTCTTTTTAAATGCACTTTTTTAAGAAAATGGAAGAGGCTAAATATATCGTCGTATCATCTTAAAATCATACAGTTATAAAAAAAAAACTATATTTTCGTTATTTTATTTTACTTATTATTATAGGCTGAGCATTAACATCTCTATTATTTAAAAATACATGTTTTTTATTGTTATTTCATTCTTAAAAAGGAACAACTTGAGATTTTTTTTTTATATTCAAATTTTTTACGATCGTTTCAATTTTAGATTTTATTACTTACATCATTAGTGACCCTTAGAACTTAGGAATTTTACATTTAAAGGTGATTAAATATTGCTTTAAAAATGTTCTAATAAATCTCATTTTCTAATTCAATTATTTTGATTCATACGGAAAGATTTTGTGCAAGGCCCTAATAAATGTAGAGACTGCTGCCTTCTTTTCTATTTAAAATCTATAATAAAATGGAAAACAAGGTTGGCAAATCTAAATAGTAGAAATAATTTTTTTTAAGTTAAATTTTTAGAAGTATTTAAAAAAAAGCCTAATATCACAGCCGCGGGACCCACCCTTACGAGAACTGTATGTAGCAACAGAAATCACATTGTTGAATATTTCTTTTTTGGTTATTTCTTAATTACTTTAAATCTCGATAATAAAAAGAAGAAACAAAAACTTCGTGAACTTTACGGCTTATATTACAATAATCAAAAGAACTTATTCAAAATTGTAGGCGTTGTTTCTACAAAACAATTCATACAATTTTAACTAAACCATGTTATCCAATTTCGCAATCGAAGATTTGATTAGATTTAATATCCATAATCCACTTAAGCTAAATATAAAAAAAATACTCGAGAGATTGTGTAATGAAAATAATCCTTTGAACATACAAGTCTATCATCATTCACAAAGTTTCGTTTTACTTTTAGAGGTTCTTGGCCACTGTTCTTTTCTTTGGAATCTTTTCTGACCTGTCTGCTCTGTTCTGTAAAGTATGGCGTGCTTCGTTTATTGTTCACTTTCTGTATGCTATTCAACAAAACGTAGGAAGAATCATGTAGCGGAAACAAATGGCAGGTGATGATGCATTCCATTTTGTCACATGACTGGTAGTGAATTCATTATCAGATCTTTGGCTATCGTTGAACCTTTTTGTTCCGTTGTTCGTTTACTGGTGGGTGGGAAATGAAAAACACCTTTTTAGTTGTTTATGGTTAACACGATACCCAATGAAAATTTTTTAGATGAATTATATCATGTTATTCAAATTCAAGAACATGAAAACCTCTTGCTGAGTACAAAACTATGATTGCATAAGGCCCATTTCCCAAACTTATGACTTTTGTGTACCCTTCCTAAATTTTTCATAACGCTGCGTATCACTAATAAAAAAATGAATGTATTTTTTACTATAAAAAAATTTTACAAATGTCTGTAATCACAACTGGCTGTTGACACCACTAATTATTAACCGTTAACTCCGCAAAAAATAGCCAATAGAAAAATACGTAATAGTAAATTTTCATGGTTTGTTTTGTTTTTAAATAAAATTTTTTGAAATTTTCGTTTGTAGCAAGATATTTCGCATAAGAACGCGTACCCCCGCTAAACTGCTCACGTACCCCTGGGGGTACGCGTACCACACTTTGGGAAACACTGGCATAAGGTAAAAAAAAAGAAATTGTGTAAACTTTCTTGCGATTCAGAAAAACTAAGAGTATTTTATTGATCTTTTTTCAGATAATCAATGGAATAAATCACAATTCTGTAAAAATAAAGTTAAATGAAATAAATTAATTAAAAAATAAGTAAAATAAAAAATAAATAAAATAAAAAATAAATAAAATAAAAAGAGAGATTTAGAGAGAAGTATATTATTATACAACTACAGTGAATTAAAAAAAGAAGAAAAAAAAAACTATTTTTTCCATGTGTTTGAGCGAAATCTTCATTAAAGAAGAACTGCACAATTTTTTTGCACTGTTGTACGAAACAAAAGCTGAACAGCTTTCCTTCGATGAAGATTTGTTTTGAATAGTGTATGGTCGAATCAGCTGCACCTACAATTTTTTTTATTGCTAGATTCGATTGTATAAATTAATAATTACAAAAGTAAGTCAATTTTTTCAATGTGCCGATTTGTATGAAAAAAAGAGCAATTTTTATTTTAAAAAAAATCTAATAAAATCCTCAGTAGTTTTTTTTATCACGGAAAAATAAAACGAAATATGAAATAAACCTATAAACCTTCTTGATTCTGTTAATAATGTACTTGTAAATATGCAGGTTAAATCTGAAGCCAATTAATAAAGATTTGTTCAAGTGCTAAGCTTAGTCGACTTGAAAAGTGTAGCTTCGAGAAACACGATTTTAAGGTTTTCTGGGTGACGCAGTGTACTGAGAAATGTTGCACTAGAATCCGAATAACTAATTTTTCTGTCCATAAGACTTTAAAAACATCATTTTAATTTACTAAAGCACCTCAAAAGGGAAAAAAAAAAAATTCCAAAATCAAGAGGGACCTAACCTTCTAAAATGTGTGATAAGTGCAATAGCTTTGCTAAAAGAGGGTGTCGGGTTAATTTGTCGTGGGATAATTCTTTGGGGCGACAAGCACAATTCGTCGCAAGCGCATCTCGTCACGAGCTCAATTCATCAAGGGCGCAATTCGTCGAGATCGTATTCGTTGCAGACACCATTTGTCGTCGCAAGCACAATTTCTTTCGGTTTCGATGAAATGCATCGATTTACAACAACAAAACTCTTGTATCGTCTACAAAAGTTAATTTGTGGCAGTTCAAAAATTACGGTTGCACCCGAGAGAGAAGGGTCTTGTGATTCATTAATTGTTGCTTACAAAGGGTAGGAGGTGTATGAGCAATACTTGCGCAAGACACTAAATTAAAAACGATTGTTGTGGCTAGTCCTTATCGTCCAGTATAATAATTTCGTGAAAAAGATATTTTTTGGTTGTAAAATATTTTCCTGACAAAGCAAAATATTTGTATAAGTCGTTACATATTTGTCACAAAAAAATATAATATTCTACTCATTGCCCAAGTTGCAGAAAATATTCTTGATTGATCAAATTTAGTTTTTTAAGCTTATTAATTCTCTAAAACATATTTTTAGTTATTATTTTTTTTCTTTTCCTCATCTGATTTCAGTTTTTGCAACGGTAGTTTTTGAATTAAAAATAAAAGTTACTATGTTTAGCTACCACGTATGAAAATTAAGGACTTTTACAACAGACACTAAGAACGTTTCATCATAGAAACTGGGACATTTTAGGATATGAAACCTGTAAGAGTTTCCGACAAGAACTTTTTTAAACTAAATGAAGAACAGAATATTCTAAATATTTTTTGATCTAATGATCGGATTTTTACACACGTGCTGCTGGAGACAGAAAAATTAAGAAATTACATGAAAACATACAGTTAAAGTACGACATGTTACGATAAATCCACTATTATGACAAATTTCCTAGTAACCGTTAAAATCTTGACATTAAGGAAACGAAAATTGTCTGTTTATAACAAGTTAAAAATTACTAATCTTCCGCTATTGCAACAAAAATTATACTATTACGACAGAATTGGTAATAGGAAAAAACTTTTTCCTGCTGTTTAAGTGAGTGATAATATACGAAAAAGATTTTAATTGAAGACATTTTTATTTATTTCTGGAATCAATGCAGAAAAGTTAACATCTTTTCCTCCTTGCAATCTTAACCCATTATTTAATAAAGCGATTTAACGTACACATATTTATCATAATCCTTATTTCCCTAAATTACAACTTATTAAAATTAACATTCACTATTATCGATGACGTCAAAAGGTATTGCAACTTATTTTCTTTTCTTTTCACAAAAACTTATCGTGATTTGGAAACTTGTTTTTAGACAATTTCGCTCTAAAAATTTCTGACTTTTAATAAAATATAGAACTACGTGATTCACAGGGCCGTTTTATCCATTAGGCACTGTAGGCAACTGCCTAGGGGCCCCGCCACGTTCAAGGGCCCTGTGCTACAGAGAAAAAAATTGACAATGTTTCTTAAACAGTAAAAATTTAATTCGCAATTTCAATCACGATTGTCTTGCTCTGTACATTACATCGACGCTATTTTAGTACATTTCTGAACGCATTCCAAATTAGATATTAATATTATGGTAGTTAGTTCATATATAACGCAGTAATATAATCGCAAGCAATTTTATCGCCGACTCATCAGATGACTATACAGCAAGTGCAGCTTTTTTTAACACAACACGCTTGAAAAACGCGCAAAATTCTACGTTGTGAATGCACACTTACTGTTCTGGTACCTACCATAGGTATGTATATTCTATGGCCAAGCTAAAAATAAGGTTGGCAGTACTGGTTCGTTCGTCGCATGACTGGAGAATTCCCCGATCCGCTAAATACATACGTTGCATTGTGTCATAGACAACATTTTTGAAACATTTTTAATGTAATCGTTGAATTTTCACTTCGGCTGAACGTTTCCTTAAATTTCTTCTCATACAGAACCACAAAGGGGAAGAACTAGCCACCGAGAATTGAAATTAATTAAAAACTGTCTTCGTTCAACTATGTCTCAAGACCGTTTAAATTCATTGGCCATAATGGCAATTGAAAATGATGTATTGGAAAAGGTTAACTTTCAGGATGTCTTGAACGATTTTGTAACAAAAAAAGTTAGAAGAGTTAATATTTAAGCTTATTGTATGATTTTTTTTAAATGCATATATTAATTACTTATATTCTTTTCGTTAGATTCAATATTTTTATTGAATAATGTGATAATATACTATATATAATATACTGTGATATATAATAATTAGGAAGTTAGAAGACGGTAGGGGAGAGGGCCCCGAGACGAGCATTGCCTAGGGGCCGCGACATGCATAAACCGGCCCTGGTGATTCAGTCTGCAATTTGTAGACAAAAACAGTCTTCTCAAGATATGTATCTTAAATCGAAATAATTGATCATTATAAATGAAAGAGGTTCGTTATAATGGAAAAAAAAAACTTTTAGTTACAAAACAAAACACGTTTTTTTATTGCTATAATGCTGGAATATGATGCATTTCATCGAAACCGCCGGAAATTTTGCCCATGGCGAATTGTCGCAGTGCAAGTTGTGCCTACGAATTGTACTCGAATTGAGCCCACGACGAATTGTACTCTTGAAAAATTGTGTCTACGACGCATTGTGCTTACGATGAATTGTCACTGCAACGAATTGTGCTCCCGGCGGATTGACGTTGAACCAGGGCCAATATGAGAATTGAGAATTACACAAACCAACAAATGACAAGCATGCCTTAAGAGGCGTTTTACTTTTATGGGCTGGCTGTTCGTGCACATTTAAACTGATGCGTTTTGTTTATCCAATTTTTTTTAATTTTATGCTTTCTTACAATCATATTCAAATAGGCCAGGATTTCGAGTTTAATCGGAGTAAATCGTTTAACTTGTGGTAAATCACGATAAATCTGCTATTTCTAGGCTTATTTTAATGCTATTTCTAGACTAATTTTAATGCAATTTTTGAGAATAATTAATAGAAAACATTAAATTAAGGTAACTAAAGCGAATATAAGTACCGGCTCAAATGCGCATTAATAGCCTGTCCATAATAGGAAAGCACCCTTAGCAACGTATGGTGACATTTCCAACCATAGATTGTTAGGCAAATCTATATGCTTATAATGTGCCTTACCTCCCCTACTAGTTTGTAACCGTACGTTCAAGTATGTTCATTTTGTTCCGTTCATTTTATACCAAGTTTGTTTCGTTCAAGTTTGTTGCTGTACTGACTTACCCTACATAAATTGCTATAAGCAAATATGATTATTTCAAAATATCTATAATCACCAATAATAAAAATCCTTTTATAGTAAAAATAAAAAATTAATTTACATTAGTCAAAGATTAAGATATTTTGGTTGATTTGAAACTTTATTAAATAAATTATTATACATATTATTGCATTTTTTAGTTCATTTTCTTATTTCGTGATTTCCATATATTATAAGAATGCAAAAATAAATAAAAGAAAAAAAATTAAAACAACATTTAATTTTAATAGCTTAATAAGATGAGGGAAAAAAACTTTTATTTCCATAATAGTCTACTTATAAACCCTACTCACTAACACAAAATAAATATGCTTTATAGTAAAAAGTATATTTAGTAAAAGTATTTTTTTTAGTAAAAGTATATTTAGTTTTCGGAAAAAATTGTTTAAAAATTAAATTATATATTAAATTTATTGTTCCATGCGAAGCTTTATATTGCTTTATACACAGTCCAGTCACATTAATGTGACCACCTGTCAAAAGCCAGAATAATCACCTTTGGCAGAGCGGACCGCTACGAGACGTGCAAGAAGAAAGTCAATTAGGTTTCTGAAAGTGTTCACTGGGATGTTGAGCCATGCCGACTCCAGTGCCGTGGCCAGCTGCGCTAGATTACGCGGTTGAGGATCCATGGCACGAACAACCCGATCGAGGTGGTCCCACAGATTCTCGATTGGGTTTAAATCCGGTGAGTTTGCCGGCCAGGGGAGTACGGTAAATTCATCCTGGTGCTCTTCGAACCACGCACATGCACTGCGAGCTGTATGACACCTCGCATTGTCCTGGTGGTAGATGCCATCATTCTGAGGAAAAATCATCTGCATGTAGGGGTGGACATGGTCCGCATGGACAGATACATACTTGTGCTGATCCATCGTGCCTTCCACAATGATGAGTGCACCCAGTGAATGCCAGGAAAACATTCCCCAAACCATAACGCTCCCTCTTCCAGCCTGCAGCTTTCCGGCAATTGTTGCAGGGTGTTGCTTTCAGACGTTTCACGCCGTATACGCCAACGTCCATCTGTCCCATGGAGCATAAAATGTGATTCATCGGAAAAAGCCACCTGTTGCCACTCTGTGGACGTCCAGTTGCCGTACTGACGTTCAAATTCCAGCCTTCGACACCGATGAACAGCAGTCAGCATGGGAGCATTAACCAGGCGTCTGCTGCGGAGGCCCATGCGCAGCAGCGTTCGCTGAACAGTTGTTGAGGATACACTCTTGGTAGACCCTTGCTTCATCTGGACGGTCAGTTGCTCAACAGTTGCACGTCTATTCGTCTGAACGCATCTCCGTAGCCTTCATTCGTCTCTGCCATCTTTGGCCCGTGGTGCACCACATGTGCCACGCCGCTTGTTTTGTATAGTGCCATTCTGCCATGCACGGTATACTTTTACCACGGCGGTGCGCGAACAGTTCACAAAATCAGTCGTTTCCGAAATGCTTCCACCCTTGGCCCAAAAGCCAATAATCATGCCCTTTTGGACGTCGGATAAATCGCTACATTTCTGCATTGCGCCAACGACTGAAATGCTTTTCGATGCCCTAGGACATCCAATATATACACTACACTGTAATGTGCTGCCACCTACACTCTGCGATTGGTTATTTCACTTTGACGTCGAAAGTAGGTGGTGGTCACATTAATGTGACTGGACTGTGTATGTAAATCTAGTGTATTAATGGCTAACACATTTGTCCTGTCTTTTACATTAATTTCCTTTTATTAAACATAATACTAATTAGTTACATTTCATATATTCGAGGCTAGGCTTACATTTTTTGTCTTTGAAGTTGCAGTTACTATTGACAAATAATATCATATAAATTATTTTTGTGAATTCAAATATAAATAAATTATAGAAATATAAATAATTTATATGCGCTTCATCCAAAGCAAAAACTTTAATCACATAATTAAATGAATTTTTCATTAATTAAAATAATTTTTAAATATATATAATCATCATTAACAAAAATCGTTTTTATAATAGAAATAAAAAACATTGCATTAATCAAAGATAAAGATATTTTTATTAAACTTTATTGAATAACTTACAGCTTTTTAGGAAGTATAGATAACATTGTATTTTATATTTCATTTTCTTATTTTGTGATTTTCATATTTTACAAGAACGCAAAAATAAAAATAAAAATTGTTTATGTAATATTTAATTTTAATAGCTAAATAATCCGAAAAAAAAAACTTTTATTTCTATAATAATTTCCTTATAAAGATCTGCACAAAAGAACACAAAATAAGTATACTTTTTAGTCATAATAAGCATTTCGTAAAAAAATCATTTTAAAAATAAACTATAAATTTGATATTCCATTCAGAGCTTTATATTGCTTTATAAATAAATCTAGAATACAAATTATTAATAATCTTGTCTTTTACATTAATTTCCTTGTATAAATTAATATATTCATCAATTACATCCCATATTTTCAGGACTACGTTTATATTGTTTGTTTTTGAAAAAGTAGCTACTACAGACAAAAAATGTAACATGAATTCTTTTGTGAATTCCAATATAACCTCAAAAAATAATTTGTAAACGATTCATCAAAGCGAAAACTTTTATCACATAATAATTTGAATTTTTTTAATTCCCTAAACTTATTGAAATTATTTTGAAAAAAATGAATTGTTTTCTATTTTAAATACTTATTTGTAAATCAAAATTTTAGTTTTTGATTTTTGTTACTCTCATTTAAAAAATAACGCAGTACAAATTATTATCCAAACTTAAATTTTTTAAAATGCTCCATTCAAATATACATTCAGTGTTTTCAGGTTTCGTGTTACATTTTTACTGAAATTGTAATTACTGTATGACAAATAAAGTTATATAAATTTGTGTAAGAATTCAAGCATAACCGCTATCAGTAATTTTTACATGATATATCCAGAGCGGAAATTTTAATCACAAAATATTTTGAAAACTTGACTAAAGAAAATTAATACGAATATTTAAGAAGATACCTAATGTATAATTTCAATTAAATTTGTTTGAGACGTGGTGGCTCAGAGAATAGTGCGATCGCCTTCTAATGAGGTGAACCGGGTTCGAACCCCAGTGACGGCTGGTCGACACGCATTCCGCGCTCGCCTCGCACCTACTAAAATATCCTCAGTGGTAGACAGATTATGGTTTAGAGTCCCCTTGCCGTCAGGCTAACTATGGGAGGTTCTCGTCGTTTTCCACTTCATGTAACGCAAATGCGGGTTAGTTCTGTCAAAAAAGTCTTCCACGAAGGTAAATGTCTCCCAATACTTGATCCAAGAGTTCCCTTGTCTTCTGAATTGGGTTCAAAATTACAAGACTACGGAGTTGAACATTAGTAGTCGTAAACCAAAAATTGGGTCGGCTGCTCAATGACGGTTAAAAAATAAAATAAAATTTATTTGAGTCATGGTTGCTCGAGGGATAGAGAGCTCGCCTCGTCACCCAATGAGGAGTAGTTCGAATCCCAACTATGGCTGGTATGCTTGATCCAGGAGTTCCCTTGTCTTATGAATTGGGTTCAAAATTTCAAGCAAGATTTGAATATTGGTAATCGTATACTCAAGATAAGGCCGGCTGTTCAACGACGACCAAATATTAAAATAAAATTAAATTTGTTTGTGAAATTAGATATTAATTTAATTTTCTAACACGAAATTAGACCAAAACATTCAACAATATCGTTTTATAAACTTCCACTAGTTCCCTTCAGCATTTTCCGCTTTAAGGTTACATATTAGATAGATTGTTATTGAGGTTGCAATTTTCTGTAAAATAAAACACAAATTGTTATCATGCAAATTCAAATTTAACCTCAAAAAGTAATTCTTACACGGTTCATCTACAGCGGAAACTTTTCCTACGTAATTTCCACTGTCACGTAAAGTTAATTTGCCGGAAAGCAGACCGAGCAAAAAATAACTCTTACATTTCTCACGTTGTATCAACTGCATGCAAAAGAAGACCAACTCAAAGTTATAAATAAATTCATATTCTTTAAGCATAGATTGTGTTCTATCATTGTAACTTTAAATGGTAACGGAAATCTAACTATACAACAAATTATACACGAAATGTCAGAGACAGATTTGATTTCGCTACTTCATTAGAGCTTATAAACTATCACATCACATTATAAACTTTTGTGTCACGGAAGATCAATACTCTTACGTGTTGAAGATTAGCTATATATATATATATATATTTGAAATTTCGGAAAAAATATTGGTATTTAAAATTGTGAAGTTATTTTTATTTTTAATTAAACGTCTCAAAATGAAACTTTCAGCTATGAATTTTATAGTTTTGAGAGAGCATTGTGTTCAGAAATTTTTTTGTGACAAATTTTAAAGAAAAATTCAAAAATTTAAGTGATTATGGGGTATTTAAAATTGAAACTCTTATTTATTTTTCTTTCTTATGGACCTAAAAGGACTGGCGTTTAAAATATGGGAAATTTGTCGAAAACGCCGAATTTTAATGAACTCTTTGACGAAGATGGGGCACCAGTGCCCCTTTAATATATTTTTTCTGACGCTTTAATTACAAGCAAAAATATATCTTCGTATTTTTTAATTATAAAAACAGTCTAATAGTTACTAAAAAAATCTGCCAGTCCAACGGAATTATATTTGTACTTAAATATAAAATCCAAAAAAAGTAGTTTGAATTTATTTATTTATTTAATTCGTATTCAAAAATTTATCAATAATTGTTTTAAAATTTCGAACATTGAAGAAATTTCAATGATGAATAACTGTTTCTCTTTGATCCAAATAACTGCAACTAAGTGCAAATGTGAAAAATTAATGTTTGGAAGTGAGCAGTGTTAGGAAGATTTTACTTTAACGCTGAAAAAGACACCAATGTTTCATGCGGTATTTCATTACCATATATTATTAAAATGTAGTATTTTTCACTTATTTTGACCTAAATTAATACGAAATAAAGAAAAGAGTACAAAAAATATGTTTAATAAAAACTCTGTGTCGAAAGGTTAAGTTACGAAATCAGTCACAAAAATGTATTTTCTCTAAATAAATATATCTTAGTTTCAACAAATTTTGATTCTTCTTTGTTAAAATATGGGGGTAGCCACAATCATTTAAATTTATGTAATTTTAAACTACTTAAAACAAAATTGGTTGAATATTTCTGGAGAAACGAAAATTTTAAAATATATTTTTATTGAAATTAGTTGATTTTGCACAATTTTTTTTATTTTTTCATTTAAAATTGAATTTTTAAAAAATGAAATTAATCTGTCCATATCTTACGATGTGAAATTTTTTGGATATTATTAAGTACAATAATAATTTACTAGGATTAACGAGTACAAAAGTTGTGACCAACATGTTTTCGTTACACTTAAATAGTTCCTAAACGTTTGGCGATACACGCAATTAGCTAAATTAACATTAAGAAACCCAAACTTTTTATCACTTGCCATATTTTTCAGATTGCAGTTTTTGACAGTCAAAAAACTAAACCCGTCAAAAAAAGTTGTATTTTTTCAGTGAAAAAACTTTTGTGCCTGATTTTGTAACTTAATTTACTGCTAGCACTAGTTAATTAGCATATATTTCAGGTCAACCTTTTAAATCATTAAGATAAGCGCTTCTCCCCCCGTAAACTTAATTTTACACAATAATAGTCGAATTGAGCTATTTTGTAATCAAAACATGCCGACCGACCTGTGTAGGGGTTAGGGACCTGCTCTTGCATCAGAAAGGATCTGGGTTCGAATCCCGGGCAAGGCATGGATGTTCTTTCCTTCTCTGTATCTGTACTTACTGTGGAAGCAACGTTGACCCACCTAATAGGGTGCCCCTGAAAGAGAGGCCAACAAATCTGCCCTGTAAATGCCTGAATTGACGAAAAATGTTAACACAGGTGGGCATTGGGAAAAAAAATATTCAAAACATGTTACATTTTATTTCAAAACGTGTAACAAATAATTAAAAGTGTATTAAAAATCCTGGGTAAGTTCCCTAGAATAAATAGCATCAACTATTTCAAACTTAAATATTGAAATGTATCAAGCCATCTGACCGCAAGTTTCATTGCAGAAATTAATAGTGCGAGGTTAAATAATCTAAGTTTTGTGGTTTTATATTTTCTTAAAAGTGAAACTCGAACCCATCAAGGCTGTAATTAAGTCCTGCGTACACCTGGCCGTTCCAAACAGGGACAGCTGGTCAATTTACTTCGTCTTCCAAACTTTATTTCCAAGAGGGTGAGCAAGCAGCAACTAGTCACTGACCCTGAATGCAAGCAATGAATTTCCCATTCAACGGAACCGAAGTCACACTCTAGTTAACATGTTATGACGATGTCACAAATGTAGTATTTGCGGCAGGTCGTTATGGTTCAGAACTCTTGGAGTAAAGCCGTTCCATATGAAATAATATTCTTCTTCTTTTGAAAGTGACCAGCCAAAATAACGAGAAAAATAACAACACGGCTCGCCACTTTTAATAATCTACTCCTTTTTTTCGTTTTACACATCATATTTTTAGACTGTAACTAATTAACCTTTCATATTTTTAGACTGTAACTAAATGATATTTTCTATGTAACGTACTGCTTTGTTCATTGTTTTTGATACGTAAAAATAGTGGTGTATTTTTATGAAATTAAGATGGATTTTAAACTCAAAATAAATTGAATAGTTGTTGCGTTAAGTTTCATGAAACCTAGCTTACTAGAAAAGACATTTCATGGTTTTCTGTTGGACGAATTTTATAAGTTGTTAATCACCCACGCACACTTCAATTAACTATAGCGTTTTAGTAAATTATATTTTTCTTCAATAGATTCGTAGAGGTCCATTTGGTTCTTCTGAAGAATATTTTTCAAAAAAATTTTTTTTTATATATACAGGGTGCGTTTTGTAATGCCCACCTTTAAATATTTTATATATTTTAAAACTTCTGGTCTATAGAGAAGAAAAAAGATATACATCAGAAGTTACAAATTGATATTTAAGTGCGAAAAAAATGATAAAGGATTCTAATGAATAATTACTGAAGAAAGCGGGACTAAAGCATCAAAACCTATTTGACGGCCGGGTGAAACAGAAAAAGACTTAAAAATCGATTATATGAAATAACTCCAATTGTCATCAAGCAATCAAACTGATTTTGATGCTTTTCATGCCTTTTCCTAAATAGTGATTTTGGACAGCGCTTACGTTTCTTTCTCACTTAAAAGTTTATAAATGACCCTTTATGAGTGCACTTTTTCCATTTCACTTTTGCAAGGATTCTGAAAATATATGTTACGGGCAGCGATTACGCATCACCCTGTACACTTATGTGCTTTCACGTGGGTTATAGTTGTCTGATTAATGCTTTCAAAATCCCATTTTCTAGTATATACATCACGGAATTTGTTTCATACTACGAAAACTTAAACTTCTTATTTATCTCTGAATTGCAGGGTGTTGTGCAATCTCCGCCCGTAACATATACTTTCAGATTCCTAGCAAAAGGTAAATGACATTTTTTGATGAAAAAGTGTTATTTAAAGAGACAAATTATTAATTTAAACTGCATATCATTCGCATCCCCCCCCCCAAAAAAAAAGAACATAAATTTAATTCTAATTGAATTAAATATATACAATCTATACATAACAAATTACAATTCAAACTTGAATTGATATTTAGGGGCAGTTTTGTACCTAAATCAATGTATAAATTTTTCTTTATTCAGAATTTGATTCGCTCTTTGAGTATTTTTCAGTAACCCTACACAAATTGCTACAGAATGACACGAAAAATTTTCTCGTGTTAGTTTGCAATTTTTTATGTATCAAATTCCAAACTTAATCCAATCAGAATTTCTAATAGATAGAATAAGAAACGACAACTTTTCAAAGAATAATATCAGTTTTTAAATCGGTAATTTTTGGAAACTATTAAGTTAATTTGACGTTTCTTTAGTACGCCAGTTGCGAGAATTGCCACAAAAATTCTTCTTTTTATGATATCGAGTAAATTATCTTACGTAAATAATGGACCTTGAAATTTAAATGCGTGACGATTTTGCATGTTCTCTTAGTCTTGAGGAAAGCCGATGATTTAAATATCTATTAATGACACTTTTCTTTACATGTTATGTCATTGAACTTTTTTGACTGTAAACAGGAAGAAAAACAAAAGATATTTATTGTAAGTATCAAAGAAGAGTCAAATATCGATTTTTCCACTTTTCATTATGGCTTACATTTGTTCAATAAGACTGTTATTACCATAAGTTAAAGCTTGAATAGGGCCCTATAAATTATGCGGAAATTTGTAAAAAAATATGTGACAAGGATGCAGCAATAAAATGAAGAGAATAGTTTGAAAAAAAACTAAACAGAAAAAAATAATTGGTAGGGAAAAATACACTTTTATTACCTACATTAATTTAATGAAAATTTTTCATATATCTCAGTAAGATTTTAACTAAGTCTTGCTAAATAGTCAAGGATTAATTGCTGAATGAATTCTTAGAAATCAAAATGAAAAGGAAGTTTCATGTGGGGAAGACCGTAATGATTTATTTTGTAAAAGAAATGGAAGAAGAAGAATTTGGGGAAAAAACAATACTTATGCGGATATTCGGTGATATTGCGGATAATTGAAAATTATGTGGTTTTTCGTATCTTCCGCATTTTACCATTATTTGTAAGGGTCAAGTATGAGAAATCTTTATATTTAAATTTTTATAAGAAATTTTTCAATTTTTGTTAGAAAATATCGTAAATTTTTGTAAATCATTGCCTAAGTACAATGTCTTACACGTCTTTGGCAACTCTAAATAATGATTTAAATGGTAAACTGGTAAGCCGTCGAGAAAGGAAATGAATTATTATGATAGATATGTGATCAATAAAATGGCGAATTCTTTTGATGGTAAATTGTCTTAAAGTAGCTAGAGAAGTTCCCTTTTTTAACGAGGAAGATTTGGCTCGTGGTCCACTACACATGTTTGCTTCAGAAACTTTAAGAACGTGGGTATAAGCACGTGGATTGTAGGAAGAAAATAAGGTGAAATGATGTTCGTTTTTCAATTTTTCGTATTGATATCAAAAATAAATTTGAAAAAACCCTTCCATTTTGCCCTTTTTTTGTATATTATTTCTCACTTAAATATCAGAAATTGTATTTATCACTCAAAAAAAAAAAAATTTGTCGCAATAACGGAAGACTAGTAATTTTTATGTCGCTATAAACATACAAATTTCGTATCTTTAATGTTGGCATTTTGACTGTGACTTCAAAAATGGTTGTAATGCTGACATCTCGTAATATACCATACTTTTTATATCGAGCTTTTACTGTAATATGCAAATAACGCAAAATATAAATATTATGCTAGTTGACGACGAAAAAAATTTAACTTAATGTATCGCTATCGGGAGTGCAAGATAAATTTATGCCCTCTCATCGGAGAAAATGAACTAATTTTTTTGTAGAATGATGATTTCAATGAATTGAAGAATTGAACAACACTTGATAAAACTAATTTTGACATACTATACTCCTCAACCATCATCCTTTGTATATATTTTTAGAATGCTCATCGAAGATGAATCTAAAAAAAGTATACACATGAGAAATGAAAAATCAAAAACACTATCTAAATCTAATGAATCGCTATTGATGAACGTGGGATAAAATCAGTTTTATTGCCTGATGAAACGTGGGTGTATTTCTAACTACCAAAACTGAACTCCCCTCTGTTTTGTATGGAAATCAAACAGCTTTGGCCGTTTTTTAGTCTCGCCTTCTACAGCAATAATTTTTTAGATTTTGATAACGTTTTTGATTTTTCTCCCATAAATATAAGCCTAATGTGTATAAAAAAATTTTAACAAGGATTCTAAAAATATACATTAAGGGTGTTGATTACGAAACACTTTGTTTAATCCTGTAGGAAAATCTGACATTAGATGTTACCTATATTTTCTGTTAGAGAAAATGAGCCTTGATTTTAAAATAGAAATTGCTTTTGCTCTCGTATTAAAAAAGCCACAATCTCATATCATCATTTTAGGATTTTTTATATGAAAAAATATAATTATTTTAAATTTTTAATATTTCAAAAATAATTCTCATTAAGACACAATTGGTTTAATTTTGCAATTCAGCTAATTGTAATAATGAATAAAATGTAAGTATATAATCTTCCTTTGAAGGTAATAACAAGAAGCATCTTACACTTCTAAGAAGATTGGAAACAGAAAGTTACTTCCGGTTAAAGTGAATGATCAGATTAAATGAGGCAAAGAGATAACGAAATTATATATAATTAACAGTCAATTCACGCGTGCAGACGATTTGTTTACTGACATCATAATCACGTGACAGCGTACCTACGCCAAGTAATGCCCAATATAGGTGTAAATAAAAAAAATTCGACGCAGCTGCTTTTGAATAGAAACATTTATTCCAAAGCTTAAAAAAAAAAAAAGAATAAATGAAGAGAGTATGTTTTTAAAAAGTTTGTTTGTCATAGTTTGATAAAATTTATTTAGAAAAGAAATAATATTTCAGATGGAAACTTTTGTTTAATTTTTTAAGGCATTTTTTGGAATTTTTTAGTTCATCAAAACTTGGACAACAGAAATACTTTTAAAATAAATTTCTTTTCATGATATTTTTCAATCATTGTTTTTCCTTATTTCAATTTTTCGGCTTATATTTCTAATTTAACGTTTACTGCAATAATAAAAAAAATCTAATATTCCGGTTTGATTAAAGAAAGAACAGAAATAGAACACTCGAAATCCGATGTGTTTGAAATGGATTATGACGTCATGTTATCGATTTTCGGAGACACTTGGACGTCAAGATGTGAACTTCCTCGAGTCCTATAAATAATGCAGACACAGGTATATTGAATTTTGTAACATTAAGTTTCGTTAAAGAACAAAACGTTTTTGTTTCATGCGAAAATAATTCCTCCACTAACAAGGATAAATCAATAAAAAAAGGGCAATAATTTGTGTTTCAAAAAGTGCACAAAAGCATGCAGTACGTTAATTAAAATTTTATATTTTTAATGTGTGTTAGAGGCTATTTCAAAAAATATACCTGACTTTAACTGCTTTTAAATCTGTTAAAACATGAACTACAAAATAATAATAATTTGTGCAATTCCATTTTACATTCCTAAGAAAAACGGTTCGAAGTTGTTACATAAGCTAAAATACTTATGGAATAAAAATGGGCATTTTCAATTAAGTTTGAGTAAGATAGGTTTTAATTTACAGTTTTTACACAAAAGTATATTTTTTATAAAATTATTTTTTAAAATTTGTATTTTTTTTTAAATTAAGTTAAAATTTGCTTTAACTTGTATCTTGTTGAAACTTAAACTCTCGATTTATTTGTTCTCCAAAGATCAGCCTCCGAAAGCTATGAAAAACTACAACTGCAAACATTTCAAGAGCAATATAATAGCCCATGTACTTCGAGAGCAATGTAAAAACATCATTAGAATCGCCATTACGTATGTTGCACTAAAATATATTTCAAATTTTTTAGAAACTTAGAACTTTATAGAGAGGTCTTCGAAAAAACAATGTACTATCACAAGTGATGTCATTGCGAAGTATTTCGAATCCTAATGTGTAAAAACTTTTTCTTACATCAGTTAAACATTTTTGGATCTTTTATTGTTTATACTGCAGTTATAAAAATATTTGCTTATGTTATATAAAAAAAGAATATTTTTCAACTTCAAAAATCTTAAGTTAAGAATGTAAAGTAGCAGTAAAAAAATACTTATACGTATGAAATGTATCTTCCGAAATCCACATGAAGTTGTAGTTGTTATAAAAACTGAGCTACTTATTGAACGAAGCGGGTATTTTCAATTAAATTTGAGCAAGAAAGATTTAAAATTATAGTTTGTTTTTTTTAACAAAAATGTATTTTTCATAAAATTAATTATTAAAGTTTTTATTCCTCAAGTGAAGTTAAAATTTGCTTTATCTTGTTTCAATTGAAACTCTTTTTATTTGCTCTTCAAAGGTCAGCTTCCGAAAGTTGTGAAAAATTGCAACTCTTAACAACATTTCAAGTGCAATATAAATGACCAATATTTTGAGGGCAATGTCAAAGCTCATTAAAATCGCCATTACAATTGTTGAACTAAAATATATTTCAAATTATTTAGAAACTTAGATCTTTAGAGATGTCTTCTAACGATCAGTGTGCTAATAATAGTTGCGAAGTTTTTTTTCCGCAGCAATTAAACATTTTCGGATATTTTTTTAATATGTTTACAGTGCAGTGATGGAAATATTTGCTTATGTTGTATGAAAAAAAATTTTTTTTCAAGTTTAAAAATATAAAATTTAGAATGGAGAGTAACTGTAAAAAATATACATACTTATGAAATGTATCTTATCGAATTCCACATGAAAACTTTAAATTAAATGGAATTTACATTACAACCTAACATGTAAATGGGGTTGAAAATTAAAAATTTTCGTATTTATTTTAGGAAATTAAGGTTTTCATGTAGATTGTGTGAGAGAAAACTAAAATTTCTCTTACAACGAGTTTAGAAAGTTTAAAATTTTTATTTTTGACTCAAAAAATTAAACTTTAAATTCTTTCTGGGAAACCTAAATATATTTCAATTAGATTAAAAACTATTTCAGTGCATTAGTGATCACAGGGACAACTTTTTGATGACGTAATTTGAAATTTTAAGAAAGTGTTTTTCGAATTTCAAAAGTTTCCACGATGACCGGCTTCAAAATATGCAAACAATCATATAATATTATTTTAAAAATGATTAAAATGAATTTTAAAGTTTAAATTTCAGTGACATAAAAGGCCTTAAAAAATAATTTCCGAAACAACTTTAAGTTCAATCAATAGGAGGAAAATCTTTTTGGTTCACACAACGCGAACCTATGCCATCGTTGTATTAATTTGAAGCATCAACTTTATATTCTGGTCTGCAAGAAGACAGGCTTTCTTATCTCTTCCTCTAAGTTATTGTTCTTTTGTAATTTTGTTATTGTGGATCTACTTTCTTCGAAATCTTTACCATATAAAATAACTCTTTAATTTAACACTTCAAATACAAATAGCTTTTGTAGTAGTGGGTAGGTAGGTGGGTGGCATTAAGACAGTTATTGTTGTTCTATACTCTTAGTTTTAACTGCCATTTATGTAATTGCAAAAAAAGAAAATAAATCAACTTCCCCTGTATCTTGTTAAGACTAAAGCTCGATTATTTGTCTTTTAATGATCAGCCTGGGACAGGTATGAAGAACTACAACAATAACAACATTTCAAATGTAATACAGCATTTTAAGGCCAATGTAAAACCAACACTAGAATCATCATTATGTATATTTAATTGAAATATATTTTGGAAGTTTAGAATTTTTTCGAATGATCAGTAGATCAGTATTACAAGTGATGTATGTCATTGCAAAGTATATAGAATCGTAAATTTTAAAACTTTTTTTTTCATCACTCAAACATTTTCGGATCTTCTATTGTTTATACTTCACTGATAAAAATATTTACTTATTTTGGACTACTACCATGAAACCTCCTGGAAAGACCACCTCTATGTAAAGATCTCCTTTATTTATGACCACTTTTCGGAGGAACGGAATTTTTTCCATTTTTTCCATCGAAACCTCTGCACCAAATGTGGAAAAGGTCAAATAAGGAAACACCAAAAAAATATCATCAAACAAAAAATGTTAACAAAACACATAAGTAGATTAAAATGTGTTCAAAATATTTGTACTAGGCCCTTACTTAGAAAACTCTTTCTGAAAGAGATCTGCAACCTCATAATGTAGTCAGGGTGCCCTAAAGACGATATTATCAATGATTTAATTTTTAGAGTTGAAAGTTAAATTAGAAAAAAAAGTTAGTTTAGAAAAAAACTAAGCATCTCATACAAACAAGCTTTAAAGCTAACTTGTTTTTATGACATAAAATTAAGTGCAAACAAAAAACATAATTGTTTATTTATTTAAAATATTTCTATCTTTCATAATTGGTAAATTGTTTTTACACAATTATATCCGTAAGGATTACTTTGTTTGACGCTTTAGTTTTTTCCATCCATCCGGTATTCATGGCACCAATACAAGTGTCATTTCCGCAACAAGAAAATCACATTGAGTAAAATTAAAATCGCTTGCGAAAAATCATGTACCTTCGATAACATTTTGAAGTCAACGGAATTACATTGAGTAAAATTAAAATCGCTTGAGAAAAATCATGTACCTTCGATAACATTTTGAAGTCAACGGAATTACATTGAGTAAAATTAAAATCGCTTGCGAAAAATCATGTACCTTCGATAACATTTTGAAGTCAACGGAATTACATTGAGTAAAATTAAAATCGCTTGAGAAAAATCATGTACCTTCGATAACATTTTGAAGTCAACGTAATTACATTGAGTAAAATTAAAATCGCTTGAGAAAAATCATGTACCTTCGATAACATTTTGAAGTCAACGGAATTACATTGAGTAAAATTAAAATCGCTTGAGAAAAATCATGTACCTTCGATAACATTTTGAAGTCAACGGAATTACATTGAGTAAAATTAAAATCGCTTGAGAAAAATCATGTACCTTCGATAACATTTTGAAGTCAACGTAATTACATTGAGTAAAATTTAAATCGCTTGAGAAAAATCATGTACCTTCGATAACATTTTGAAGTCAACGGAGGTAAACCCTGAGAACGACCAACCTCCATTAACGACAATTTTAATGTGGAACAGAGGGTGGTCGCCCCCAAGAGGTTTCACTGTATATGTAAAACAAATTTTATTTTTCAAGTTCAAAAATTTAAAGTATAGAATGTAAAGTAACACTAAAAAGATGACATAGGAAAGGAAATGTAATATTTAGATCTTTCGAAATCTACATTAAAACCTTATTCTTAACTGGAATTGACATTATAACCTAACATGTGAATGGAGTTGAAAATTAAAAATATGTGTTTATATTTGTTTTAGAAAATTAAGGTTTTTATGTAGATGATCTGAGAGACCTAAATGTTAAATTTCAGATAAAATTGTTTTTTACTGTTACTCGACAATTTAAACTTTTAACTTGAAAACTAGAATTTGCTTTACAAAGGGTTAAAAATGCTTACAATTTTAAAATTTCTGTTTTTGACTTAGAAAGTAAAAATTTAGGTACATTCTGGAAGACCTAAATACTTTTCAATTTCATAAAAAAATATTTTGGTACGCATGTGATCGCAGTAACATATTTTTAATAACAAAATTTAGAAATTCAAAACAGCGTCAAATACCCTAGTGTAATTTTTTTTTTTTTTGAACGGTATCAAGATACGTTATAAGCAAAGTGAAAATAACTATGAAATCTAGCGTTATTGCATGTTCTAGGTAGCATGATACAGTATTCATCCCTTAGACGCAGAATTTTTATTAAATATATTTTTCATATTTTTTTTTTATCTTTTAGAATTAACCTTTTAGTTCAAAATAAGTTAAAAAATATTATATTTAGCATTTTAATAATTTATTGTTATGAAATACAGTATCGGTGTCTGTTTTGGCGAAAAAGATAAAATCTTCCAAGCACGGCTCCTTTCCAAACAATATTATTTTAAAAATTTTCACTTATTTACAGTTATTCAGATCTAAGAGAAACAATTATTCATCACTGAAATTTCTTTAACTTACCAAATCAATTATTAATAAATATTTGAATGTGAAAGAAGAAAAAAAAATCAAACTACTTTTTTTGGATTCGATAATTTAGCACAAATATGATTCCGATATTCTAACAGATTTTTTAGTAACTATTAGACAGTTTTTTAAAATAAAAAAAGGCCAAAATATATTTTTGCTTCTAATTAGAGCGTCCAAAAAAATGCATAAAAGGGATACAGGTGCCCCACCTGCATCAAAGTGTTAAAGACACGTGATACATACGAGCAATAAGGAACTATATTAAGATTACTTTTTTCTCTAAGTTCGCTATAATTTGAGGGGGGAAAAACGTATGACTTGCAACTCTCATTTTTCAAATAATAACCTAGTGAAATATAACGATTATTAACCTATTTCTTCTAGCAGTTAGTTACAGTTATGCTGTTGTGCTATGGAGCAGTTAAGCCCAATATCACTTGTTGAATAAAGTAGTACTTGAATTAGGAAAATGAGTAAATTTTTTTATTCCTATGAGTGATGGTGAAACATTATAAGTTTATCACTAATCGCTTAAAAATATATACAGGTTGCTCTGTAATCTACATCCTTAATTCATTAATGCATACTTTTAGATTCTTTTATAAAATTGAAGTTAAAAATATACATATTTGGGGTCTCAAATTAATATTTAAAGGAGAAGGCTCGTTACGAATAAATGTGACTAGATATGGGGAATCATTACCTAGGCCAAACTCGGTGAAAGTGTGATTAAAATCAACTAACTCAGTGTTTTTTTCTTCTTTTTTGTCGCTTGATGTAAAAAGTCGTTCCTCAAGTTGTTATTCGAAAATGTCGCTAAAAATGTGCTGTATTTTATAAAAATTACAAAGATACAAAGCACATTTGCACGACAAGTAAATATCTCTTATAAGTCATTTGCAAATTTTAAGTATATTTCTTAAAATAACGTTCATTATGGTTTTACGTAAGTTCAAATAGAATTAAAAATCTTCCCAAATCTTGTTTATAAAAAAATAGAACTTTTCCTTTCTTTGTAAAAAATATTTTCAAAACGGTGGATATGAAAATAAATCGATATCATTAAAGGAAACAAATTTTAAAAGTTTCTCTCAATAATTTAATAAACTGAAATAGTGAATTAGAGTGCCCATTTCCTTCTAATAAGGTCCATGCCCCTTGCCCTCCCTCTGTTTTCCCCCGCATGCATCAGAAATAGGTCTAAATACTCTTGATAAGATGGGATGGTACAGGGGATTAAGCGCTCGCGTTCCAATGAGGATACCTAGGCTCATAACTTGGCAATAACTGCTTAATTTAAATACTTCTGTTGACTCGCATTAACCACAATACTGATGCAATATATTCAGAGTGACTGACGGATTATGGGTTAGAATGCCCTTGCTGTTTAGATGATAAAGGGAAGTTTCCGTGGTTTTCCTCTCCATGAAAAATAAATGCGGGTTAATTCCCTCTTAAAGTCCTCCCGAAAGCAAGTTTTTTTCAGAAGTACCTTTGTCTTCTAGGTTGTCTGAGCTTCAGGAATACGATTTTAAACCCTGATAGACTTAAAATGGGTTGACTTTTCAATGCCGATCATAAAATAAAATAAAATTTACAGCTATCAGAGTAATATTTATTAACCGGCTTTAATGGTCATTTTCTTCAATAGACATGATAAATAAATAAAAAAAGCAAATAAATAAATAAAGCATAATTTCCTGTTTTTTAGAAACATACTTTACATAAAAAATAGCACCAATTTGTAGATTAAACAGGATTAAGCAATATCCTGTTTTTTGTCATTTGATCAAAACATATCTTAATAGCTTTCCTTACAGGTAATTTACTATAGAAAAACTAAATAAAGTAGATTTACATGATAATAGATGTTACCAAAAACTAACACTGGAATAGCTAAAAGCAATCGCTTGATTGAACTCAAGGCTAAGAAAATCACTTTCTGTCTAATGCACGTGTTTTACACATCATTTTTATTCAACCAAATCGGCTGCAAATCACTTTCAAGAAAAGAAAAGGAGAGACCATTGGTGATTTCATACTTAATAATGCGTCATTTAAAAATAATTACCATGGTAAGTGAAAGGAACAGTAATTACGTGTCGTACCGTTTAAAAAAAATGCAAAAAAGATATCTCAGACATGATGCATCAGTGAAAATAGAACAAGTTCGTGGAATACTTGTTCCAGATGTTCTACTTTGAATTCTATTGTCAACAGAACCAAACGTGAGAACAAATTAAAATCTAACAGGATGACTAAGTAAAGTAAAAATAAAGATAAGTCAGACACATGGTTGCTTAAAATTCTTATATTTCAAGATAGAAAAAAAAAAGAAACTTAGCATGCTTGATAAAAAAAAAATTTAAAAAATAAAGCAAACTTAATTCTGACTGGTTTTTGGGGACATCGTAAAGAAAAATAATGAAAAGTTTTTTCTCTCCCTTCCTTTATTTTTTTTATTTATATTTCGCTTATTTCAGTAGTTTTAAATTTTCTCTTTAAGGATGTTCTTGAATGAAAGTGAAAAGAAAAAAAAAAGAAACTGAAGATGTTCAACAACGAAACTCAAACTTAAGAGTGTTCACCGATGAAAGTGAAAAAAAAAAAACTGTTTGAGTATCTAATACTTGGAAAAAACTTTTATCTAAAAATATATAAATTATCTCGCTGAAAACAATTATATGGTCTTGAAAACGGATATATAGCTTAAATATTTTTTTTAAAAAAATAATAAGCTTTTCGAAAAATCGCCAGTTTGGCGAGATTTTTCCTCCTGGATAAAAATCATTAAAACATACTTTTATAATTCTAACCAATGCAGCGTAAAAGTAACTTTTCGAATATTTAAAATATATATATATATATATATATATATATATATATATATAGATATAGATCATATACGCTTCTTTTCATAAAGCTTTTTTCCTTCATTTTGACATTTTGCGCTATTAGCAATATGCCTAATTATCATCATGGACGAAACTTGTCTCACAGTCATGAAAGCTATTAAGAACTCATAACAGTTATAAAAACAGCATATTATTTACTGAAAAATGTTACTTCGTATGACGATAGCGACATAACTTAAGAACAACCTTTAAATTGTACTTTTTTATTCAGAAAATAACCCTGGCTTAATATAAACTTATTCGAAAATTATGGTTCAGTTTGTTTGAATTTTTTAACTTGCATTTCATTGAAGTTTCATTTCAAATTTTGAGCATAATTAATTCTTTTTTGACCGAGAAAAAGAAATTATTTCTAATTGACATTGATTAGCAGATTTTAAGATTTTTCTAAAAATATTTTTTTCTTCCTAATGTAAACAGCATTTTAATTTGCACATTTTGCTTTCAGAGACTCCATGAATATTACTAACAAATCGCAATGGTATTCATATTGCTTTAAAACTTCTCAATCAAATCGACAAATTTATTATCAAGAATATATTTATGTATGTTACGTAATTAATGCAAATGTGTTTTTATCTCAAAATAAGAAGAATTTGAAAAAGTCTTGCTTAAAAAAGATGAATTTCCTAATTTTAACACTTTCTGAAACACTGTAAAAAAGTGTTTGAAAACTCGGAGTTTTAATTTAGGAAAAAATAAACTTTGTGATAAACTTTCTACGCTGTTCTTGATTGTAAAATAGCATTTGCACTCAAAACTATATCTTTGTTCCATTGTCTTCTGTAAATAGATATTTGGATCTACTTTTACATTTTTTCAAACAAAATAAATGCTCTCTACTTAAAAAAAAAAATATATATATATATATACTATATATATGTATACATATATTCAAAGAACGCTTACTTTTATAGTATAATGCTAAAAAATTCACGTCTCGCATAATGAAAATTTATAAATGAACATCTTTATAAAACTACTGAAATAAAAAGTTACTAACTTAGAAACATTATAAAGGATATATTGGATTCTTTTTTTAGGAAAGAAAATAACATTTCTAAAAGTCTACGCCAGAGAGAATATTTAAAACTCGAAACATTTATTTCAGATTTTAGCATAATCGTAATATTTTATAAATTTTTCATCTTTTTTTATGCGAATTTGTTATTGACGCTTACTATATAATTCAAAAAAGTTAGTTTTAGTTCATACTAAAATGTATGCGAGGTTTAATTAAGTCAATTACTATTTCATAATATCGAGTCATTCCTGAAATTTTGTGACACACGGAAAGTTCGTAGCATAAAGAAGTTTGTAAATTTGTATAATGAAAGTTTTTGTTATTTGCTACGTTTTTCTAGAAGCAAATGAGGTTAATTTTTCTCTCACAAAATAACACATAGAGGCGTAATAAAAGAAATTTTTTTTGCTTCATAGGCTTACTATAGTCTTTCGTTTTAATATATTTTTTTATTGACAAAATACATTTGAATTTAAAGTTTGAGAAAATTCCATAATATATAAATATTTCTGCAATAAAGTATGTTTAAATTTGATTTTTAATGCTTTAACTACTCTTATTTATTATTCTGTAGTTCAAAAAAAAAATTTTTTTTTCTCTTCATTCAAAAACTTCTTGTTTAAAACTGGAGAGCCCTGCTAACATCGCCCTTACTTGGGAACCAGATGGAAAACATAAAAGAGGAAGGCTGATATTTACTTGGCAAAGATACATGCACCAAGATCTGTGCAAAGCGAAACTAAATAGGTTTGAGGAGGCGATAGGGCTGGTTCAGGAAAAGCGGGCCTGGAAAAAGAGACATGAGACCTTATGTGCCAGTGGCGTTAAAAGGATAAGTAGGTAAAAACAAACGTTCAAAATTCAAAACCGAAAGTAAAGTTCATTTTAAAAACATTCAGACTAGCTCAAATAATTATATTCTTTCCTCAAATTAAAATACTGAAAATTGAAATTTGATATATTTGATATATATAAAAATTCCGTTAGTAATAACGGAATTTTTTAACTAAAAAGGTGATATTTAACAATAATAAGAACCTTCTTCATAGTCATGTGCATTTCTGAAAGTATTTCATTTAACATTTAATAAACATTAAAAAAAAGGGGTATTTAGCAATGCATTAAGAAAATGGTATTCCAAAATAATTAGAACCTTTTTCGTAATTCTGATAAATGCTCAAGAAACATTTAAGTGTATTTCTGAAACATTTCGATTAATCGAATATGAATAAAAGGTGTTCAACTCGGTATTCAAAATATTAAAAAAAAAAAAATGGTATTCAACAATAATAAAAACCTACTTCCTATTTAGACGAAATTTCAAGGGTAAAATAATTTCAGTGTGATTTTGAAATATTTCGATTAATATTTGTTAGTAAAAAGCGAAATTTTCGATTTTCAAAATGATTAAATAAAACCTATTTTCAAATGTCACAAATGTTTAAGGAAGTTCGAGAGCATTTGTTATGCAAATGTATTCTAATGTAGTAGCTCAATAAATCAAATGCACCTAATTACTTAATAAGTTTTAATTCACCGCTAAAAACCGTAATAATTTTTTTTTCATCCTTTAACTCCCGCTTAAAACCTCAGGGAGTTTTTTTTTCTTTCTATCCTTTAAATCCCAATTTTTTTTTTTTAAACATTTTATCTTCATTAATTTTTGTATAAATTTAAAAAGTATTATCAACAATCTCAAGTTGGAAGTTGTTTGATCAATTTTCTGTGAACAAATGTTATCAATATTTAATTATTTATGTTAATTATGTTATGTTATTTATGTTAATAAATAATACTTTTCAAATTTAAAGTTCATCATTAGAAAACTTTTAACCTTTTTCCATAAACAATATAACCACATTTGAAAATATTCATTAAATTATACGGAATTAAATAAACTCTTAATGGCATAAAATTACGGCTTTTGACTAGAAAAAAAAATTTTTTTTTTAATGGAGAAGCTTAAAATAATGAATAAAAGATTGCCCTCTTTTCATATAATGTGTTTTACTTAGGTAGAAAAATGAGAAAGTCATTGTGTTAAAAAAAAGAGCAAGTCATGCACTACTATACAATTTAAAACCTTGAAAAAAAAAGTCACGATTTTATTTCTTTAAAAAAACATTAATCTCTTAGGATGAAATGTCTGGCTCTTCAGGTACTTTAAAGGTATGGAATTTATATAAATCTAGTTCTGAGAATTGCTTAATTAAGCTTTGATTTTCAGTTTAAAAAATAAGATTACTAATTAATAAATAAATGTTAAGAAAGAATGTTTAAAGAAATTATGGCGAAGGTTAACAATTTGTTTAGTGGTCATTGAAATCAAGTTAAGTTAATGAGATTTTAATCACAAATTTAAACAAATTTAAATTTTTCGTGAGGTTCTTTGACAAAAAAAAAGGTTTCATATTAAAAACTAAATTAATTTATATATTTTTTTTTTGTTAAATAAAATAAGAAATTCTATCAATATGAAAATATTTATGAATTAAATATTTGCTGTCTCTATATCAAAAAAATAAAAGGAAAAGTAATTAACTATAATTTTGAATAAAAACCTTCATTTAAGATGATTCAACAAGTTATTGTAAAAGATAATGTTCAACTTCAAAATAATAATTAATAAAAACTATTCTAACTAATTACTTTTATCAATAAAAGAGATGACTTTTCAATGAAAAACATACTCATTACTTTATTTACTCAATTAAAAAATAACGTATATCTTAACATTATTAGAGAATAGGCATTTTTTTATGAAGAGTATTCAACAATCACAGCCCTTAATATGTCTTTAGAATCATTTTTAAAAATTAAGTAAAGAAACTATCGAAACCAGAAGCTACAAATTAATAATTAAGTGAGAACCTCGACAATCAAAACTAGGTTGATTGCCAAAGGGAACTGAAAGGAAGGAAATGTCTACTATTAGAAACTTCTTTTGGTGATCTTCTTTCTTTTGGTGATCTTCTTCTCTTTTGGTGATCAAATTTGTATTGGATGTTTCAAAAAGCCCTCTTTTTAGTAAAGATTTGAAAGATTTTGATCGCATGTATGTTTTTTGCTCTTTCGCTTAACAGTTTATTAGTGAACTTTTTATTTATATTTTTAACTTTAAAGCATGGATTCTTACAATATATAATCACGGTAATATAAAATATATAATATGTATACAGAATACTCATATTAAGTAAAAAGATATTTTTAAATTTATTCGAAGGACCTTAGAATGGTTTATGAAAGATACTGTCTCTAGTAAAATAAATATGTATATCGAAGAGCGACTACGGCGTTACCTAGCAGCTGAACTTGGAGCTATCGTTTGCGTTTTTACCTGATACATGCAAGTATAAGGAGAAAAATGCAAGACAGAAGCAACAAGCAATTTTTGTTCGGAAAGTATCCCAGTATTTCTCAGTACTTCTACTGAAAAGAGAAATATATTCGATGCAAAGAGAAAAATGACCAAATCAGTTTTTAAAAAAAATATTGAAAAGGAAAATTAATTCCATATTTTAAATTCCTTTTATGTAATGCAAAGGAAAATTCTTCTGTCTTAATTTTAAAATTCCAATAAAGATTTTTCTTTTTTGATTAAATGCAAGGAATAATTAAATTTTAATAATCTAAAACTTCATTTTTTTTAAATATGTTTTAAAATCATATTTCATTCTACTTAAAATATTTTGTAAAAGCCAAGTATTAAACTGTTAAGATTTTATTTTCATGATAAAAATAGTAAAAATTAAAAGTTTTAGCTCCCTTTGCCATTGTTTGGGTGCCTCCTTTAGTTGTATACCTGGATCTGTAGTCTCCTCCGCCCACATCTCTATACGCCAATGTTAGAAAAGAACCCCCTGAGCACATTAAAATCGAGAAATACTATATTTTCTAAATTGTGACTTCACGAAACGCATAAATTTCAGTTTTTACACTAATCTAAACATCTGTTTCCAATGTTATTATCACATTTTTACTGTTTTGTGAATAACATTTCATCTGATGCGTGTGCATTCCATTTTAGGCATTGATGTGCATAAGGTGATTTTTTTCATAACAGATCGATGATGTTTTTCAACTTAAAAGTTAACATTTTCATCAAAATGTAGTTCTTACAGCTTATTAAATTATTCTTCGAACATATGAGTCTGTTTTATTAATACTGTATAATTGCAGGTTGTATGCATTTCTTCCTGTTTTAAGACTACAAAAAAAAAAGAAGCAATTCTAACAATGTGAATTTTTATTCATTTACTTTTCATGCGGTAGAATATTTATTTCATTTCCAGCGTTATCCCAGCACTTTTGCTCATCCATAATTCACGATTAGAAATAGTTTCAAGACTTTACTGTAAAAGTACTAAAATTAAGATTATTTTTATGAAATATTTGAAATGAATAATTTTTTCGTCTTAAATTTTACAAAAACTATTTTTAATTATTTATTTTTTTTCCAACTTTATCAAATCAACGGTAGTACGTTCGATGCGTAGCGAAACTTTTTTTGATTTCCATTTTACTATTTCTTTAAATATAACTGTTAGAAAACATTTTCTGACTTCAATATTATCATACAAAATATTGTAAAAAAAAGTGATTTTTGTGTTAATGAGTATAAAAAAAAATATTCAGATTCTTTTAGACAATCAATTATTTATTTAGACTTCAAGACTTCATTTGCGTCATGATGCGGAAGTTCTAGGTATTTCAATTTTTCAATATTATGAAGTTTCCTTCTCAATTTTATGAATCATCTCATGACCAAAGAGAACATTTTGAAATCACTAAACAAAGAATAATTATTAAAACTGGGAAGACATACATAGTTTTTCAAATGACAAAGATGGATTTTCAAATGACAGTAAAAAAGAATAACCTATTCATTCAGTTGCAGAGTAAATAAGTAAGCAATTTTCAATAAGCCAAACGAGAAAACTCTAAAACAAAGAAAGCTTTAAACAATAGTCTTCTAAAAACAGAAATAAGGCATTATTCTAGTCACAGAAAAAAAAAAAAAAAAGGCTGTAAAACGGGAAAACAAAATAGGAAAGCTATTCAAGTGAAATAGACTATTCATATCCAAACAAAAGTGGGTGATTTTGATGCTATGTCAGTTAAAGTCACTACTAGATTTTCTATGGAAATTCATTTAATTAACAAACCGAAAAAAAATTGATTTAACCTGATATAGTTATTTATATTCACTGATTGCTGTGTGATTTTTTTTTCCTTGTCGCTATTTTGCTAAATTAAATATTATTGATGTTACACAAGAAGAAAAAGGGCTAAGAAAGCTCGCGACTTTTATAAATTAGCCTTAAAAAGGTTTTAAAAACAACATTTAGAATCTATTTATTTAATTAAAATTTATTAATTAAATTTATCTTTTAATTAAAATTTCATTTTTAATCTTCATTTTTAATGATACAAAGACTAATTCATACATATACTTTTTTTAATATTTTTTTTTCTTCAAATGTTTTTGCCCATGATATGGGACTAGTAAGGACAAACCAACAAATTTATAATTTAGTCTGTTGTTATTTATGAAATAGTGTGTGAGGTCAAAATATAAACAATTTTAACTTGAAAAAGCACATATCTTGAGTACATTAAAAGTAACAATGTTTATTTTACTTGATGTTAAAAATGTTGATTAAAAAATTTAATAAGCAACATTTAGAACTCATATAGTACTGTTTTTTAATTAAAATTTGATTCTTCATCCTCATTTTTAATGAAATACAGGATAATTCGGACGTATACTTTTTAATAATGTATTTTTTCCTTAAATTTTTTTCCCCATGATATAAAACTAGTGAGAACGGAACGAAAAATTGATAATTTAATCTATTGTTATTCTTAAAATAATAAGTAAAGTCAAAATACAAACAATTTTAAACTAAAAGGTACACATCTTGAGTGCATAAAAAGTAACAATGCTTATTTTAAATAATGTTGAACTACATAAATATTAATTTTTACGAACTATCCAAAACTCTGTTTCAAAAACAAACTATGACGTTAAAAATCTATTTTTAATATTTTTTTGTAGAAAAAAAATTAAATCAGGAGGAATTTGGCTCTTACTGAATGAAGTGCATAGTTTGCCAAATCAATTAATCAATTTGTCATGTTAATCACGTGAACTAACCATTTAAAAACTTTTGGAAAGACATTTTCTGCAACTACTATTAAAATGTAATAATATTCCATAAATAGTGAATATTTTTAAGTAAATAAAAACTTAAAATATATAAAAGCATGTCAAGCTGAATAAATAAAACTCTAAAATGTCAAAAATATTTATTTTTTTTAGAAATTAAATGCTTTACTAAATCTAATTGAGTATATAAATACCCTAACAAGGAATGTGTTTTGAATTAACGCATATTATTAACGCATATTATTACAAGCATATTATTATACAGATATGAAGAGCGTTGTGGATGATACAGTGACATTTTCAGAGGTATTTATCAAGCAATGAAAATAACATAAGTGGTAGCATCAATATGGATATGACTAATGTAACAGAATTGTTTTTGCTTTAACTTTAATTTTAACTTAACTAATCCACATTAGTTTTGAGTATGCTTGCACGATTTTATTTCAAATTCGGTAGTAGTAAAAAATATGGCAAAGAATCATTAAACCCGGCTTCTAATAAAACTATAAGAAAATAGTTCGGACACCACTTTTTTCCTCTTAGTCAAATTATAGCATCTCTGAATATGTTCATTTACCTGGTTTTTCCACTCAGCTCTTTATATGTCCTTACTCTTAGATAAAGAAATCATTATTTTATTCATGAAATTGTTGTCATCTTATGGAAATTATATTGGTTAATCAAAAAAATGCAAAATAAAAGTGTCCATTACATATGTAATAAGCATGTTTATAAAAAACAAATTATCTCCTATTATTTAAAAAGATTAATAAAAATTGATTTAAAATAGTAATTAAAAAGTAAATTAGGAATTTACTATTACCATAAAAACTCTGTTGTTTACTTTACTATGTGATAATCAAGTATGTTATCTTGCGATTGTATATAAAAGTGTAAACTATATTTGGGACCTTCCAAAATTTTTCTCCAAAATGTTTTGGGAAATTTCGACTGATAAATGACAAAATTATTCTAACTCTTCACATAAATCCCATATCTACGCCATCTTTTTTCGAAATTATAATTCTCAGGAAAATTTCGAAATGCAAAAATAATGTAAATGTATTGTTTTTTAATGTATTGTTATTTAATGTAATTGTTTTTTAATGTATTGTTTGTCACGTAAACGTAAATGTAATGTTTTATTAACTAGCTCTTTTTGACTAGAGACATCATATTTAAAAATTACGCTTCGAAGCACAGTGTGTAAATAAATAATGAACTTTCATACAAAAACCTATTAATTTAATTGAACCTTATGATGAGTAATGAAAAAATTTGATATTTTCCATTGAACATATTTATCTTAGAAGTTGTTGATTAATCAAAAAAATTTATATCTGACTATTAGTTCAACATTTCATTCAGGATAATTTGTTCAGCACTCTTATTTTTTAAAATTTGTTCCGAGAAATTCAAGTAAATTATAATAGAGTTTTACATAAAATTGTGATATGACCATGATAAAGCTTCACCATCAATAATTTATTTAAAATAAGCTGTTGTTCGAAATGGTGATGTGTAGGAATTGTTCTTTAACGAAAGGTTATATTATTCATAGAAATGAATTTTTATGTATTTATGCTTTAAATTAGCATTTAAATTTCATTGTATGGTAATGGGAATAGATCATAAAGTAAAAACAAACACATTAATGGACCTGTTGATTTTGCTATTTTTTTAAACTTTGAATGCATTCAAATTCAAGTTTGAACACGATGCAGAAGTTCTTCGAAAAAATGCGGATTTCTTCTTTCAATTAGAGACAAAAATAAAAAATTTAAAAATAGGAAACGTTAATTCTAAAAGCAAAATTTGAAAAAGCTTAAGACTAACTTTACCATACTTCCATGTAACGCATATTATTATGAAGAAATGTTACAAATACTGAATTTAAACATTTTACAGCGTAACTTAAAATAATATTTCTAAATTACGTTTTTTTCCAGCCTAGGTAAAGCAAATTATAATAAACATTTCGTTTTCGCAACTTCTTCTTTATGTTATATATATACATTGTGAAAACTTGTTACGTTATTTGAAGAAATTTTGCTGGAATGTTTACACCTACTGAACTAATTGTTTGGTATCCTTCATTCATATCTATTGGCTGTATATCGATATGATAATTTCTATGTTCGTTTCTAGAAAAACGATGCAAAAATATGAAAAATATTTTGCAAGTTCATACCGCTTCTAGCAACTAAAGTAATTCAATATAAGCGCTTAAAAGTCATCCAATTTTTAATAAGCTGCTAAATAGAATATAAAGTATATAAAGCTAATCTAATTGTTGTAATTAAATAACTACACTTCAAAATAATAAAAGAAATTATAGTTTGCGAAAAAAAAAGACTTTATTTACATCTCGTTTCAAATTTAAAATAATAGTTTTTTTTCTCTTTTAAGCATTAATGAAATGTATTGACCAAAGAACATAAAAAGCTAAGACATCATGTTGAAAGGATGAATGATTTCGAAAATATAATAATGCATTTCTCTCTGCAAATAAAATTTTAAAAAAATAATGTATGATGGTAAATAAATCAAAACGCTTAAATATTCAATTTATCAAAAATAAGTCACATTTATTTATTTTTTATTAAAAAAAGCTATTAATCCACTACATGTTTTTAATTCTACAATATTTTTCATTTCATTTTCATCAAAAAGTACATTTTATATTCAACAGTGGCGAAAGCTGTATAGAATAAAATGAAAGTTACTCATAACACTGGAATTGATGCATTCCGCTAACTTTCTTTATTTTCCTCAAAGTCTTATTATTTCTTCATTTATTATTGTAAAATTTTCGACTAACTTTTAAAACACAATGAATGCAGGTGCAAATGGGGAAGCAGATGGTCAACGGGCAAAGTGCAGATGGCGGAATGATAAGTACGTTTCTTTCCTGCAATACAAAAATCATTATCTTCCGGTATGAAGGAAAAAATTGACATAATATGCAAGATCAGATTTAATGTATCTTAAAACTCAAAAAGCAAATGTGTCCATTTTATGGAATCAGAAACTTGTGGATTATTTCACTAAACTTCAATTCATCGAAATTTTGTTAAAATTATCCCTGTGCTATTGATGGCTTACAAAAATATTTGACGCCCGGTGCAAACTCCTCGATTAAATACCGTAGAGTAATTACTCCATTAAAGTGTAAATCACTGTACGAGAAAAAAACAAACTGTAAATCCATATTTCATATCCCTTTTTATGTAATGTAAGAGGAAATATTTCTAAAGTAAAAATTTATGATTTCTAACAACATACTCTTAAATGTGTGTTTTTAATTAATGAAGTATTAAAATTTTAATGTTCTAATACTTCATTATTAAATTTGTTTGAAAATCTTCTATAATCATTTATAAAATATTTTGCTTGAACCAAATAATTACCTAAAAAAATAATTTCAATATAAAAATAGTAATATATTTAAAGTTATATTGTAATTAGTCGTCGATAGTATGCCCTCTTTGGCTGAATGCCTGGACCCGTGACCCTCTTCACCTCAGCTCAACATACCACTGTGTCAGCATATCCCTTTCAATCTAAATTAAATATTATTCCAATCCTTAAAGGCTGTTTCACTGTTACATAAAATTTTATTTATTTAAATTTTTTCTCTAAAGGGTATGAACGGATCAGGACCAGCACATAGCAGTGGTGAAACAGTTTTTCGTAAATGCATCCTGCCGGTTGATTATAATTAAAGTTGCAGTTTTAAAGGAAAGTAAAAGAAAAAAGAACTACTCGGTATTTGTTTTTGCAAATGGAAAAAAAAAGAAGAAAAAAAACATTTAGAACTCAGTTTATATAAATGACTTTTCTAGTAATGACTAGTGACTCAGATTTTTTCATTATCTTAAAAAAATATTTAAAAAAAATGTTAAGTTTTTTTTTTCCTTAAAAAAAAATACAATTAAAGACGTTGAACTGAGCTGTTCTAACACTAATGATGAACTGAAAAAAAGGAGAAAATTACCACTGTAAGTGAAACTGTTCTTTTTTTTTTTTTTTTTTAGCAAAGAAAGAAGAGAAATTCTTTGATGTTTTTCTGAAAACGACTTTACATGCATTTTTTATAGAAATTTATTCACTTATTTATTATCTGTTTAATAGTTATTAATTTGCATTTGACATGCTTGTACGCTTCAAATCCTCCTCTCCGCCTAAAATCATAATAATTATATTAGTTCCATTTAAATACAATAGATGGCGTTGGAAAATTCTTTGATCCATTGTTTCATTCGAGTTGATCCTTTTTCCCAAGTATATCATTCATTTTTCTTTGATTCTTTCATCTGCATTATCTATGACATGATTCTAATGAGAGAGTAGCTCAAAGGCAGCTTTAGCGGCTCCAGAGCAAATCTTCACGCGATTATTGATCATGGTGTCATTTCTCTTCAACATGGATTATTATCAACACAAGAACAAACGTGTTTACACCGCATAAGCTTTTTATGAATCATAATATTTGTATAGAAGCATATTTCGGTATTTTCTTCATAACTACTCCATTTTTAAAATCCCGAGCCGAACGCATTTTAAAATAATATTAAAAAGAGATTGGAATTGTTAATTTGATTTGCAGATGTAAGTAATCTTTGAACCTTTGACATTCTAACAATATGACTTTAGTTTTCCATCTTTCATAGCAATTAAATTATTTTTCTTCTACCGAGTAAGATAACTTTGCATATAATCATTCAAAGTTATCGGTTTTGAAATTTCCAATTGCCGCTCTTTATGCTGTGTAATGTTTTCTATTGCTTAAGTTGTTATTATGCGTTGTTTGATTACATTGTAGCTGTAAGTTAGTTTTTAAATAACTGATAATAAGTGTTTTTATTTAATTATTGGTGAATTATTGATCAATAACATTTACTGTTTGGTTACATTTTAAGTTTATGTTTTTAAATAATAGATTATAAATGTTTCTATTCCATCAATAGTGATCATTAAGTTAGGTTGTAATGAAGTACATAATACATTTTATTTACAGATTCGACACTCCAGTATTATGTTTTTTCCAAAAGAAAATTTTGAATCCGGAATTCCAGATTAACAAGACGGGATGAGTAGAGAGAAAGAAAAATTATTTGTTACATGGTTTAAATATGGTATGTTTGATTCTGCACTGGTAATTTATTTCCGATTTTTGAATTTACAAAAATATGTTTTTGCATTTTTACAGGTATTTAATTTAATAAATCATTAAATTAATGATATTTGCATTATTAAAATACAGAGAAATATTCATTTATATCTGATAAAACTCTGATGTCAAAGATATTAAGTGTATCTAAATAATTCCAACAAAATTGTCCGTTATCAAATGAGCTTGTTGGTGCAGTATAATTATTAACAAGATTAGAAAGAAAAATTATTTATTACATGGTTGAAATATGAAATGTTCCATTCTTCACTGGTATACTGGTGATATATTTCTGCTTTTCTGAATTTGCAAAAATATGTTTGTAAATTGTTATTATGTATTTAATTTATTAGCTATAAAATTAAAATATTTTTATTATTAAATCACAGAGAAATATTTGTTTATATCTAATAAAACTGATATCTCAGATATGTGTATCATAAGAATCCTAACTGTAAAATGTCCATTATCAAATAAGCTTGGGGCAATATAATGATAAGCCACATTTTCAACAACTGTTCAGGAAAGCCTTTTTGTTCAATTTGTATGTATGCAATGATATGTTTCTGTGTGTTGTTTTGTTTATATATTGAAAACTTTTAAAGTACCTGTCTGGAAACAATATTAGGAAACAGTCTGATGCAAAAATATCACATATGAAAACAGTGTGGCATAACATTAGAACAGACTGTATAACAGATGGGGGAGACAAGAACTATTGTTCCAGGTCCCGGTTTAGTGTTTTTTAATTACTTTATAAGAAAATTGCCGAGAATTCATTTACATCTATTTAAAATCAACAATTCTGAACATTGATTTTTAAAAATTATAAAAAATATATGTCAAAGTATTCTTTATATCATCTCTAAGAGATAGTGGAAAAATCAGCTGTATAATAATGAATAGAATATTTATTTATTTTTCCACACTTAAATTGTTACTGACTCTGAAAGGTAAGTATGTTAATATTAACATATTTCTAATAAATTATTGAGTGATAAAACATTTCTCTGCTTTTCTTCCTTTTATAAGATGATTTTAAAAGTTGTTACCCATATTAATAATTTAGTTATGTTATGAATTTTATAATAGGTACTACTAAAAATAGTTATTCACAGCCATCATGCTGAAATATGCATAACATATTTCTTATCATTTAAAAACTAAATTATTATCTTATTTAATCATTTTTCAATAAATAAAAATCAATAATATGATCGGTAATCTTTTAATACCGCAACTTTGAATTGAGTGCAGAATAAAATCTATTTTTAAAGATTCTCTCTATATCTGCTTAGCACATTAGCATAGAATTCGAAAACCATTATATGGCTGCTAATGTTTTTTAGCAGTGGTCCCCCTAAGTGCCCTTTCAGTTTGCCCATTGATCTAGGCCGTGCCTCCCGTGCCCTTTTTGTTAAAATAAGCCACCATCCCTTAAAAACGCTGCCTTTTTATTTTAATGTTTTAGGAAGATGTTTTCTTAACCACCTGTTTTAATGAAAAGTCCACGTGAGATTAATTTAGTTACTGATAGTTATTTAACATCATGATATTCAGACCCAGAGAGAATTTATACACAGAGATTGTCTTTAATTATTTTTCAAAAGCTTCAAATTTTTCTGTTATTTTGATGAGTGAGAATTACTTTGTGAAATATACACATCAAATAGTATATATAAGAAGGTAATTTAAAAGTTCAGGATTAAATTTAGTTCTTACTTAATGTTACATATTTTGATAAATTTAACAGTGTTAAGTGAGTAACCTTTCAATACTGAAAGAGCCCCTTTCTGTGAAGAAGCACTCTACCCTTTTTTATTCCTAGGGTGAACTCTGGTTTTGAGAATACCAATTATATTAATGATTTTTATTTGTTGAAAAATGATTACATAAAATAATAATTCACTTTTTAAATCTTAGGAAACATGTAATGCATTATTCAGAATGACAATAGTGACAGTATTAAATCTGTTCTACAGGTTTGTTTTTCTTATGGCAGTTATTGTGAACAATTTTTAATTCTATATTTTTATAAGTATTTTTGATACAAAATTAGCTATTTTCATTTTATAGCGCATAATGAATAAGAAATATGAAGTTCATAATTTAATGAAATGTAAGGAATAGAGCACAATCATAATCTAACATTTAAGACAATTAAAATTGCATAATTAATATTTTTAATAAGCATGCTTCAATCATAGATTTTTTTAAAATATTTTGAGAGCAGTTTATTTCTCTTCTTTCAATTAATCTGTGAAAATAAAAACATTTATTAACAATAACAGAAATAGTTATCTGAAGTACTTAATAATATAAGTGTTTATTAAATATTAAAATAGATACTCAATGTTGATCTATTAAACTATTATTCAATGTAAGATAATTATATATGATTTTTTTTTAAAAAAAAGGTCAAATTAAAGGACGTGTAATTTTAATTCTATGAAGAATTAATAATTGCCTCTTTTAACAAAAAATAGAGTTGAACTAATTTTAGCTTTGAATTTGCAAGTTAACATTAAGTAAAGATTACAAAGAAATAATTCAAATAAATACATCTTTATAAGTATTTCTAATATAAGTCACATTTCCTCTTCAATTCAGATCCAAGCTTTCTAAAATAAAAATCTTCTGTCATAGATTTATTTTGTTGTAAAGTATGTTTCATATTTTCTTTAACAATCATTTTGTGGTAAACATATTTTTTGTTTTGTTTTTCAGTTATTGTTGTATTTGCAATATTTTACCCACCTTACATCAGCTGTTCAAAAACAGAATCATTTCTTCACTACATCAATCCAAGTATTGTAAAACAATATCCACCCACTAGGCCTCGCCATCAGATTGAATATTTCAAAGGAGAATACATTAAAGGAAGAGAATCTGAAATTCATAAAAGATTTCAAGGTGATAAAGTATTTCAAATAGAACCTTCTGATGCTATAGATGTTGCAAAATATTCTCAACCAGCTTTAAGTCATCAAGATAACCATTCTTTAACTGTTAAAGTGCCTTCAATGACTGTTTCCACTGTTAAATTACCTTTGCCGACTCAGTATTCTGATATTCCAAATTTACCTGAACAAACAGTTCCATCAAAAATAGTGCCAAATAATGCATCTAAATCTATAAGAGATTCAAGATATATTGAGTCAAGTCTAGATAAAAACTCTAATTTACCCAAAAGTTCTCTTGAAAATGATTACAAACTCCAAAATGAAGGAATGGCTGACATTCAGTCAGACATGGGTTTCGATGAGGAATCATCTCTCAAAACATCTCAAAGTAAAAATAATTTCAGTGATATAGACTCCCATATGCTTCCTGTACCATCTGATGCTATTTTAAGCTATCAAACACCTTCTGTGGACATAGAAAGTGATTCTATTTCAGAAATAGATGCTTTACACGAGACTAAAGAAAAGGTCATTAATATTTCTAGTCAATATTCAGGAAAACCAATTTTGACTTTCTCTAATTCAGTTATTCTTAACACTGATTCACCCGAATATAGGACTGAACAAACAAACACTTATAATAACTATCATCATGTTGGAGTTTTAAATTTAACTGAATCAATTGAAGATGTTCTTAGCACTTCAACTATTCCATCCATGTATGATGAAGGTAATTTCTCAAGTAATGTACCTTTCTATAAAAATGAAAGTGGTAAATTATCTTCAGGAACAGTTGCTGGGATTGTCATTGCTGTTCTTGTGTGTGTAACACTTTTATCTAGTAAGTATTTTTTTACTTTAATTTTATGTTTTATATAATCAACTAGTGAACTATGTCTAAATATGAAAGGAAAGGATAATAGCTCTGGTTCATATAAAAGAAAAATTTAGCATTGTTGTATGGATTGATCCTATAGCAATGTATTAAAGTATGCATAAATTATTTCATATAGTATTTGTACAGTTCGGGATTGATAAACTGTTTTTTGTTGTTGACAATTTTAGGAATTTATCTTAACAAAAACATAAGCATTTTCATTTATATATTGATTTTATATTGTTATTAGGTAAGTAGTAATTTTAATAACTCATTGCAGGGAAGCTTTAATGCCTAATATTGAATATACGTATGCATGCATCAGGGTTTAAGCTGAGTCTAAAAATTCATTAGCAAAAAAGCTAAAATCTGAAAAAAAGTTTTAGCAAAATGCTATTAGACTTATAAAATTACTTAATATCAAACAAGTACTGTAAGTTATCTGACAAAGAATAGCTTAATGTACAAGAATATCAAAAAGAATACCTACAACAAAAAAAAAAAAAAAACACATTTATTATTTATCAAAACATTTTGGTTTATAATTAACAATCTTCCTTTCTTTCATGTTTGCCCATTTTACAAATGCTTCTTGAAAGTTAAATGCACTTTCAGGGCCCTCAATATTAATCATTAACAAATTGTTTACATGGTTGATTAACAACCTGTTTCGAATATTAGTTTTAATCAAATTAAGGCAGCTAAAGCCCCTTTCACAGTCAACAGTGTGCATTGGTATTGTTGCACAATACTCTATAACAGAAGTTATTAATGGGTACTGTTCAGACACATCATTGGTATATAAAAATAAAAGTAATTCATTAAATGACATGTTTTTACATCGTTGCATTAAGATGTGTTTAAATAATCCCCATTCACAAAGTAACTCAGTTTCTGTAAACTGAAAATCTTTTCTGGGAGATTCCGAAAACAAATTGAAAATGCAACGGATTTCCTTTACACCATAATGCTGTAACTCTTCCGAACTATGGGGCATCCTGCTAGGTATAAATATATTGAACATTTCGATTTTATCCAAATCTCCCAATCTATCAGTAATATTTTCATTCAAGATATTTAGATTTTTTCTCCTTCTTGTTTGATCAAGTTTTTTTCATGGATGTTAGCGTCATGGTTTTTCGCGGCTTTTTTTTAATGGAATTTAGTAAAATCCTTTAGCAAAAATGCGAAAATGCTTTGTTGAATTTTAGCATTTTTGAGGGGTCTTTTCGCATTTTGCGAAAAAAGCTACCGTAGCGGAAACCCTGGCATGCATGATTATTGAATGTTCTGAATTGTATGATTTTTTGACAATTTTCACCATGGATAAAACAGCCTCATCAAAAACAAAGGCACTTTCATATATGTATGGATATTTTATTGTTATTAAGTTATAATTTAAATAGCTCAATTCAGGTAGGTTTTAACGTCTAATATCAAAAATAGTTTTGTTATAAGATATAACATGTAATGAAAAGAAAACATCCTGGGGAGAAAAAAAAACCTTTTATTACATAAATTTATGTTATATACGGATTATATTTTGTATGCAAAGAAAATATCTGCTAAGCAGTAAAGTTGCTTTAAAGAAAATATTCTAATACTATAAAAAAAACTTTTTATTTTCTAATAAATATTAATGCTGTTGTTCTTTTTTATGAAATTACAAGGTAAAATAAAACTGAAATATTAATATTTTTACTTTCCTAATTGTATTTTTTTAATCAAATTTCCATGTAAATAAATTCAATATGTCATATCAATAGCCAATTTCTGACATCAAAAGCTGAGCCGTGGGTACAGTTATTAGAGACTGGTGAATTATCACTGTTTTGGATACACAGAAGAGACTTCCTAATATTTATTTTTAATGTTCTCATTTAAAGTTACTTTTAACTAAGACAGGTTTGATAATTCCCAAATTCCCTTTTTTGTCTGAGAATGTTTTTTCCCCCCTAATAGTTTATATGGGAACACTGCTTTTCTGTTTACTACCTTTTTCATTCAATTTTTAGTTAAGATATGGATACAACATTTTATATTGTCTCATTATAACTTTCAGTATTTTAATCTGAATGCTTTTTTCTTAAGTTAGTATGTGTTTTTCTTTTTTAACTTGGTCACTAAGTATTCATAGGTAGCTTAACTATTGAATTTGTCCTCTAGGTATGCTTACCAAAAATGGCTGTGTTTCACGACATGTTTACAGAGAAATTTCTTTCAGTTATTTCAAACAACTTAGCTCTTATTCTTTGAAATATGGAGGGAAAAAATTTCTTATTTGTTGTCTGATAGAAAAATAGTTTTATTTAACATATTTCAAGGAAATAAAATAACCCTTAACAAGCATCTAACACCACACTGCTAAGCTGCAAGCTACTGCATTAGCATTCAGGCCACTAGCTAAAGTAAAGCTTAACTAATGTATAAACACATTATTTTTCAGAATCAGCTGCCTACTGTACTCCATTTATTTCAGAGGTTAAATCAGTAAATGTTTGCTACTATTTCACCAAGTCTTATTCAGAACTGAAATTCCAAAGTTGTGTCCTACTATTGTCAGAAAAATTACAAAATTTTAAATACCACTTTGCGAGCAATATTTTACATACCTTCAAGACATGCACTTAGGAAAAAATATATTACCAATTTCTAATTTGAGCTTGACAGATTATAAAGTTATATAAAAGAAGAATGAAATATAAGAATACATAAAGTTAAAGTAATGATTAGATTTGAGAATTATGAAATCATTTTTAATCTTGCAAAAATGACAAGGTACTTTCAATAAAATTCTAAAAATTGCAAAGCAATCAAAATTCAAAGAAATGTATTTTTTTTTTTAAATTTGTCTCCAATGCATGTATTTTAAGATGCTATTGATATGTGAAACTAAAAATCAAAATACTTGAGAAGAAAAAACAATTAGCAAGAGCATTAAGGTATTAAATAAAATTTAAGAATTAAAAATCAACAAAAAAAAACTATACAATGCAACAAATTATAATTTTAATAATCAAACTACAAAATATTCTTTTTCTAGAAAAGAAAGGAGAAAAGTGTGAACAACAATGATGCAATTATAAATTTTACATGAAATTTTTAGATTATTATCGAGAAAATAAAAAAAAAATTCAGAATATGAAAATTAGCAACATAAATATAAAATTACATTGAATTTTGGAAACTAGAAATCAACATTAATGACAATACTTATCTTTTAGTCTTTAATAATTAGTTCTACCCAAGAATGAACTTAGAAAAATCAACAAACAATTTTCAATTTTAATTGTGTTCCTGCTATCATAACCAATATAATTAAATTGATGTTAACTTTTTTCAGGAGCTCACATTTTATTTAGGCTTTCAAAGTGGTGCCTTTTGTTAAAAAATTATGCTTAACTGAAATAAAAACCAAAACTATGTAGCTTGATTTTGCATTAAATTTATTTTTAGTTTACAACTTATATGAATGAGTTTCAAGTCAATTACACCAAATAAGAACCTATGTTTACTACATATTTATTTCATTTAGCTAACTTGTTCTAATTTTTTTTTACTAATTATTCATGTATTTTTCTAATTGCCTTTATGTGACATAAAAATCGTTAAACAGTCAACAGTATTTGTATTGAATTTTTAAGCAAAGTCTTTCAAATCTTCCTTTGGTTTAACACCTTGCAACTTACTGAAGAATAAATTTATTAAATTAAAAGGTAGTTTTTTGAAATCTAAAGCTTTTTACCAAAAAATAGAACTAAGTTATTCAATTCTTTTTATTGATTTTAAAAATAATTTTTAAAATAACTATAAAAATATTTACGTTTGACTGTCCATAAACAACAATTATAATGCTGCAGGTTAGTAAAATGGCATTATCATCTGTTATGATAGAATAAAAATATCATTTGATATGCTTCAGTAGCTTTGAAAATTTATAAACTGAGATCAGCAAAATTTACCTATTATACAAGTATAAAGCGAAGTTTTAATGTGCAAAAAAAATCTAAATATACTTACACAAATCATCTATTTATGCTTTATCTGTTCTAAGACTGGATCTATAAAGTAGAAATAGTTTTTTTTTTCTTGTCTGCATGATACCAAAAAGAAATTAAAATATTTAAATTCATTAAACAAGTATTAAAAATTGATAATAAATGTGGTATCAGGTTAATATAATGAACAAAAAAAATTTGAACTATGTTTTAAAAATTATGCAAGCTAACAAACTACATGGAGATATGAAGACATTTAAAAAAAATGACCTTGGATGATTCTCGCCAATAAGTGTGCCAAGTTCATTTTTCTTTTTTTTAAATTTTCATCAATGTGTTTTTTAAGTTTTTTATTAAATAAATGTAAAGGAGTTTTACATTTGTTTTAGATTACACATAAATAGTTCTAAAACATTATTTAACTTATCTAGAAAAATTTTAACTAATGCAGAATTAATAATTTTTTTAATAAAAAGTTATCTTTCCAATTTTTATAACTATGAGAAATGGTGGTGACTGCTAATCTATATCTCAGCTATTTTTTTTAATGATTTCTTTTCTATCATGTGTGTCAACAACAAAAATTTTCTATTGTGAAAGTTACTTATTTATAATTTTATATATAAGCTATAAATGTATCTCTTAAAATCTTTCATAGGTTCTGTGATATATTTATTATATAAGAAGTACAATGGAAAGTGTACTAGTGTAGTAGAAAGCAAGTTTAACACTGACAATTGTGGATATTTAGACGACAGTTTACGAAGTAGTATATACTTAAACAACCATATCGAACTTCCTAAGGTAAGTTAATAAAGAAATATAATTTTTGGAATCTGTTAAGAGTGTACTAAATTGTTTTCTGTGAGCTAATTTAAAACTTGACTGAAACAATGGATGGGGTTAGAAAAATCAGGGTCGTTTTTATATTTATGGTTGCACAATTTTAGAGATTTAATCTGAGTTTATCTTGTTACTAAGTTTCGCTTATTAATATCAATATTTTGCAATTTTTGTGAAAAGTTTAAGATATTTCTAGTCTTATTTGAAATATTTTGCAAATATTGTTATAAAAGTTTAAATGGTATTTCATTAGCTTTATACACCAGCCCTAATCTTTCTTTTAATAAGTTTGAAATAATTTATAATCAAACTTAAATAAAAAAAAAAAATTGATTCGAATTCTTATTTTTTCTTGCGTTTTTTAAAAATTTTTTGCTAAACTGCTTCTCCTTTAAGTGAACTGAAAAGGAAAAAATAGTATATTTTTGTTGCATGAAAAAAAATTTTTTTTTGAAAGGTATGCTACTTTTGAAAGACCAAGAAGGATTTTGGGTAGTGATAGAAGTATATTACAAAAGTAATGCATTATATGATTTTCATTATAGCTGTAGCAGAAAAAATATTTTCTCCATTTTAGGCCACTTAATAAATGTAGTTTTTTTAAAAAAGTTTTTTGTTGCAGAAAGTTATTGATATCTTATTTGGCGATAAATTTTGCTTGTATTATTGTAACTCGTATTTTCACTAGGCTCGAAACGATTGAAACTTGCATCATAACAAAGCTCTTATAGATATGTGAGTGCTCAAGCTGGTAACTTTTGAGTTTAAAATTCCACTATAGCTCTCAAAAGCAAGTCAATATGTATGTTCTATAAGCTTAAGAAAAAAAAAAGAACTTAGAACTTTTTTTTTAGCTTTGCTTCGTATATTTTATCGAATTTTGTAAAAATCTTGTTCAAATTTATATGCAAATCACAAACATAAATCTCAAAATATTTTGAAGTAAACACAACTGTCACCATTTTGGTTTGACTGTATATCTATATGTTCAATGTGCTTCTGCTGTTACTGATGTTATATGCTCTAAATATTCAATTTGGACATCATTTTTTCACAAATAAGAAAATAGTATTTTGTGAAGATACTTCATAAAAACATTAGACACTTCATTTCTATTAAAATAGATATGTTTTGATGGTTATATTTTGACATGCATCAAAACACTAGTTCTCATTTTTTAAACATATTTAACATTTCAAAATAAAACTGATCTAACACTGTGATTTCTTGAGAATATTATCAAGATATCATCCAAGGGAAATTTTTTTATTTTTTAAAAAATGTTGTTACATTTGCTTAGTTTACAGCATGAATATCCAAAATTTGTCCTTCTGGATGAATAAAAATCAAATTTTTTATATATTTATAGAAAACTTTTGCAATAAACTATATTAATTCCTGTCACAATTATAAATGTACTCTTAAAAGTTTCATAATGTATTATTGAATTTGCAATCAAAGCTTAAAATTTAAATTTGTGCTATAGGCCCACCTTTTAAAATCTACCCATAGGTATCAGCATTATTTTTATTGCATGGCTCCTATTATTACATAATAAATATATTTATTTTTTGAAAATGTTTTATTTTATGTTATATAAGTTTCTAATTTTTTATGTATTTTTATAGGAAAGTTCAGAAGAAATGAGCTCATTAGACAATGATTCTTTTTTAAACAGCTTAGAAACTATGACAATACAGAATTATTGGGCTGATAACTCAAAAAATACTAAAGTGTGAAAATCTCTACTTAACAATTTTTATGTGGCCCTTAAATTATTGAGCCTGTATTTATAAATTTTAAGTTTAAGCATGCTTTCTCTGGGTCTTACATAGATCCAGTTTCTTGTTAATAAATTATCTTAAAAGAGTTTCGTAGCAGTTTTTTGTATTAAATGATATTACAAGTTTAATGATAATACAAATTAAAACATTTTAATAGTATGCCATTGAACTGATTTTGCTAATTATGTATGCATATCCAAAGACTATTTTAAAACTTCTCATTTCTGAACAGAAATGCAAACCTTTGCTGACTGGTCTTTCAGTTAACTTCAGGTTTATTATTTTAAGGTTTCCACTTGCTCTCTTAGAAAATTCTGAAAAATTTGAAAAGTTGCCTATTAATATGACCAGTTCCAAGATATGGAATTGTAAAGAAATTCAGCAAAATTAATCGAGCTTATCATTAATTAATACAGTTATTATAGAAAGCTTTTAGGGTTGCCACTGGCGACTATTTTTGACATTCTTTTTTAATTTGGGTGATTTTTCAAGAGAGCAAGAGAAAGTCATCCAAAAGAAACTATTTTTAAAAAATAGCGACTGTTTGAAGATTGTTGTTTCTAATTCCACTTGCTAATATACCAAAACCTGCTTTGTGAAACCAAGGGTATTTAAGGCAGAGGGTGTGTCTCTTGTTTTTTCGTGGCGCCATCTGTAGTCAAGAATACGATTTCGGTAACATGCGCACTTCACAGCCCGTTTAAAAGGGAAGACCCATTCATTCATCCGCAGATCATAATTTTGACCTGAACCAGAGAATGATCAATCTTCAATTAAGTACTCCCAGAGATATTGATTTGTTATGGGAACTTGGAGGTCTTTTTGACCTACCCAATTCAACATGCAATAATCAACATATACTACACAGGGAGGCTTCACAGTAGGGATCAAACTCACGACCTTTTGGGCATGAGCCCAATGCTCCTACCAACCTGGTTATCATGGCCATTTAGAATTAGATTAGTAAGCTGAAAATAATAAAAAGCTTTGAATTAGCATTTATGTTTGAAAACTTACCAGTTTTAATTTTGAAAATAAATACCTTATAACATTGGAAGAAAAATCTGTTTTAAAATGTTTCTTGATTTTTTTTCTTGTGATTTTCAGATCAAATTGTATTAAAAAAAAACTTTGAAGTTGTATCCCACTGTATCAAATTTTTTAAAATTTTATATTATTTTCATGTATATTAATCTTGAATTTGAAAATTCTTTGGTTTATTTTATAAAATATAATTAACATATAATTAACATATAATTTTATGATTATACAAAAATAAAATCTTTGTTAACAATATCTATTGAAAAATACCTTTGGCACACAACCTAAGAAATGTTTTGAGTATTCATATTTAACAACATTTGGTTATGAAAGCTAATATGTTGTTTGTAAATGTGAATATGATGTGTGATTTGTTGTATAATAAGATAATATGTAGTTTAATAACAATATTTTGAAAGTTCTCTATATATTTTCTATACTTTATGCAAAAAATTTATTTTCACTTATTTAAAAATGATTTATTAAATGACGTAGTTAATTTTAATACTTATACTTCAGCCTTTTGCTACTTCATTGATAAAAAAGAATTATTATTTCACTGTGAAAAATATTTAGGCTTCTATTGAGTACGTAAGAGCAATTATTTTAAATTTAAGGACACATTAGCAATTATTTTCGAGGTTAATTGAAGTGGAAACCCTAAGTTTCCTAACTCAATTTAGGGATGTACACCTTTTTCCAAGGTAATCACACCATCAAGTTACGGTGTAAAAGGTCATGAGTTCAAACCCAGCTGATGACAAAGAACAATTTTATCTGCATTAGGAAACGAACATGCAACTCCCTCATTCCTCAATCGATGTAAGAAATACTCTTTTTGCCTTGATTCGACGAATTGATTTAGCCTCAAATAATGTAAAGGACAAAACTTGATGTACCTTTTACATGCATAATATTAAGTTAAAGTAGCTGCATGTTTAATGAAAAAAAGTTACAAGTAGAGCAACATGCTGCAACCATTCATTTTAATCACACATTTAATTTATAGTTTCCAGATTCAAAATTAATTTAATTAACTTGAATTTTAAAAATTTATTTTTAATTTTTTTTATATTTCATTCATGGTAGTTGTAAAAAACATGAGAAAATGCTGTTTTGTTTTAAATAAATAAAGACCAAGACTAATCTACCTATGTATTATGTTATTGCATTCTACACTTAGCTGGTGTCATGTGATGTATTTTTTTAGTTAGTTTTTCTTTTAATAATTATTCGAAAGGCACATGGATGAAAAAAGTATCTCATTTCTTTGTGGAGAATATTTAGGCCATTATTTTTTATATTTAAGGCTACTATTGCAACTATTTTTAAGGATATTTGTAGCGGAAATTCCGAAGCAGCCTAACTAAATTTAAGGATGTACCGTGGGCACTAATTAATCTTTGATCTAAATATCGAATCTTAACCTTCTAGTACTCTATTTAAATGGTTCAAAGGGGAGACCTCAAATATGCTAATAAATTAGTGTGAGCCACGATGGCTCAGGGGATAGTGCGTTCGCCTTCTAATGAGGTGAACCGGGTTTGATTCCTAGTGGTGGCTGGTCAATAAGAATTCCGCATCCGGTTTGCACAGACGAGAAATATCCTTAGTGGTAGACGGATCAAGGGTTAGAGTTTCCTTGCTGTCAGGATAACTGTGGGATATTTTTGTGGTTTTCCTCTCCATGTAACGCAATAGCAGGTTAGTTCTATCAAAAAGTCCTCCACGAAGGTAAACTTTCTCCGAATACTGATCAAGAAGTTACCTCGTCTTCTGGATTGGGTTTAAAATTACAAGGGTGCGTAGTTGAACATTAGTAGTCGTAAACCAGAACACTTGGGGTTTGCTGTTCAACGACAGTTATAAAATTAATTCATGTAGACGATATTTTAAGTTTAGAAATCAGACAAAAAAGTACTTTCTCTGAATAAACATATCTTTTTTTTAAACAGATTCTGATTTCTGACCTCCAAAATATGGTCCCCATAATTTAGTCAGGAGTAGTGGTCCAAAATTTGGGCCCCTTAAATGCTAATTTCATCTTTTGCATGTTTCACTATATCTCAAAAACTTTTTTAAGTGAATTAAAAAAATTTTGCGTACAATTATACTATTCAATTATCCAAAAATAATTCCAAGCAAAATATAACTTTAAGTAAATATTTATTATTTTCTTTAATAATGGTTGAAAAAAATTTGTATAGCAAGATATATAATTTTTTGCATTATTTTAATGGGTGTAATTTTACATGGCAAAATAAAATTGAAATCACCCCCTCGAACCTTTACGATTAAATCCTAGAATATGAAGATACGATCATTAGATCAAAAGTTATTCAGGGTGGTCCATTTTTTATTTTGCACACTGTACACCCTTTTCCATGATAGTCACAGCTACAGGTTATTGTGAAAAAGGTGCTGGGTTTAAACCCAGCTGGTAACAAACAACAATTCTATCTGCATTAGAGAGAATGAACTTGCACCTCTCATTCCTCAACAGATGTCAGACTTTGACATCTGTTGACTCACTACTTTGCCTTGATTTGACAAATTGATTGAGCCTCAATAACGCCAAGGCCGAAACTAGAGATATCTTTTACGAGCACAAAATGAATTCAATTAGCTATACATTTAATAAAAAAATTACTAGTAGACCAATATTTTTAATGTCCACGAGAGCTTTGCGGGCATATTTTTATGTTCCGTGACTGGAACACTTTTTGCAGGTGAATTTTTGAGAGTGCTTTTATTTCTTCTTAAAAATAATCTTTAAACCACTGTTTTGATTACAAACTAAAGTACTATAATGTGTTACCGTATTTGCTTTTTTTTAGCTTGCTTTAAAAAAAAATGGAAATAACAAAATTTTGATATATTTTAGTTTAATATTGAGGCAAGGCAAAGACTTAAGTGGGCACCCTTTTATAATTTATTAGTAATAAAATTTAAGATAATCAGGGCACAAAATTAATTGCAGTCTATTGGTAAGACATTACTAAAATTTCACTGGAACCACCATAAAATAATTAGCAGTGATCTTCAACCAACAATCTTTGTAAAGGAATGGTATACTGTTCATATTTTGGTCTGCGTTTTTGTCATCAAAATTGTGACCTAACATGTTCTTTGTTATGTAATTTTTTATTTCAATTTATTAACGCTTTTTTTAAAAAAAAAATCTAATCGAGATACATAAACAGACCAGTGAAACTGTGTACAGGCTAATATCTTTCAGTTACTTGCTTTCAGAACCTATGATTAAATTTTTTAAATTTCTGTCTCTGAAGGAAATTTATGTTAGATGTTTTTAATTTTTTCTAGTATGAAAATTTGGAATTATCATTACAATTAAAATTATATAAATTTTTTTTTTCACTTAATAAACAGTATCCCTTTCAAAACACTTATCAAAATAAGTTTTTTACTTTTCAAATTACATATATTTAATAAAATATATTAAAAATTACATGTATTAATCCCATTTAGTGTGAGACTTATTGAATTTTAGCAGCAAAGTCATTATATTGTATATAACAAAGGTATTACACAGCAAATTTTTCACAATTTGCAACATAATTCGGGTTCATTAATAACAACACGCATACTTCATTATGCTAAGTCTTTCCTACAACTTTTTTAAAATGTTTTTGCATACAGTGTAAATGATGGAAAGTAATTTAATAGGTACTTCTCCTGTGCCACTGAAATACCAATGTTGCCACCAACTTGTAAACATGCCATGTGTCATACTGTCTCTGTTTCAGGGTGTTGATTGAGCTAAATGATAGAAATCATTATTTTTTATTGTAAGGTTTACCCTACAGTAATGGGACAATTTTGGGTATTTTTTTAAAAAAAATTTCATAAGACACAATAAGAGAATTGTTTTATAACTTCAAAGGTATTTAGATCATTCAATTACTCATCTTTATGAGTGAAGTTTAAAACTTCCAGACATTAAGAGGATCGGCAATAAACTACGAACAAAAAAAAAAGAGCACTTCTACGAATTTAAAGCAGTGCTATTATATTGCAAAAGGCATTTAAAAACATTTTCATAATTTTACTAATACTTGGTAACTTATAAAAAAAAGTCTTAATTTGAATATCTTTACACTTTAAGAAGTTTCTTGCAACTTTCTAAATAGCTTTTGTGCTTTTTAAGGAGAAGTCTAAATGATAATGGGTTTTCCAATAATTTTATTTCCACTAATTTAAAAAAACAATTCATGAAGAATTACCTTGTAATTATTTACTGCACAACAAGAATATAAGAAAAGAAAATGTGATATAAAAATTTCAAATAGGGGGATTGTTTTCCAACTACATTAAGCAGCCCATTTTATATATATTTATAGCATAATTTAAATTCCTTTTTGCATTCAACAAACTATTAACTAACAGGAAGAAAATTCTTAAATATTAAATATGTTTTTTAAACTAATTAGATAAGATATATTTTTTTTCACACACAATGTTTGAAATATAGAGGGGCCCTTTTACCTATAAGTATTGAGTCTCATCAAGCTTAAAACCAACCCTGGTTATCAGAGTTATATTTTGGGAAGCTGTGCTTAAACATAAGCTACTAAATTTAACATAAATTTTTGACAAAACTCTCTTGATACCCAATAAATTTTAAATGAAACAACCAAATGTCGTTAATTATTTGTTACAAGATGACATTTCCATCATTTTTTTTAAAACTTACTTTATTACAAATTTTGAAGTTCATTTATATGGCACAGACGTAACAATTCTATATCTTTCCTAATTTATTTTATATTATAAATCATATCACAGATGAATTTAATATTTTATATATTTATATAAACTTTTTTTTTTAAAATTCCTAACAAAACAGTAAAGAATAGTTTACAATAAATAAAAATATATGTTGAATACATACATAAATTTTAATGTATTTTTCACTAATATGTACAAATCGTTTCTTTTTCTTTCTTTATTTTTTATTTCACCGGCGAAAGCATTTCTTCATACTCTTCAATGTTTTAGCCATTAAAGGAGCTATTTTAGGTTCTGAAAAGAAAAATATTAAATTGTTGAAAATTGCACTTATTTTAATCAAATATCTTAATATAATTTTTTTGAAGATTAAAATCATAATTTAAAAACCTAATATCAATGTTATTAGTGGAATATTTATAGTAAATTATTAACTTGGAAGGAGATAGATTTTTTTTCTTCTCATTGCTTTAATTTTATACAATACAACATACAAATAAACAGTGCAAAACAAACATAGAATCCGTGCTAGGTTTAATATTTCATAACATCACTCAACTCAATTAGCCCATAAACTATTATGCTCAAATTTTAATATTACTAATAAAAATTGGATGTAACAGACCAAATCTAAAACCTATTATTTTTAGGTTTTTCTTTTTAAATAACTAAAAAAAGTTAATTGTAAGTAAAAAAAAAAGCTTTAAGAAAGCTAAATAAATATATATATATATATATATTGCTTTTACAGAGGTAATTGATACTTTCTAAATTAAAATTATAAAAGCCTAATATATGTTTTAGCAATTACACACGAACTTGAGAAGGAATCGCAATTGCTAAGTGATTTGATGTCATATGATAAAAAGCAATTGGTTTTACAAAATAAATTTACAAATTGTTACAATTAATTTCTTAATAGATATTTATTAAAAATTAATAGCTGCAATAAATGCATCTGCTTTTTTTTCTATATGCACATAAAAACTAAGAAAGAGGTTTGCTTAATTAGTTTGCCTTGCTTCTTAATTGAACTTTAAAACAAATTTTGATACCATGACAAAGTACTTAAATTATGAGTGAGTCATTGTAGTTAAGTCTTTTCCTTAATTTATTCGCACCATAATTTGAATCAGTAGAAGGAATGACATCTTATTCTATAAATAGGTTGAGAATAGATGTTTATTAAGAATCAAAATCTTATAAACTTAGTTATAATATAGAATATAAACAAATTGTCTTTGTTTCAAACATCTTATAAAATTTGTAGACTGATTTTTTGGAATGTAATCACCAGGAAAAAAATGGATGTACTGTTATAATAAAAAATAAACAATGGGCCATTATAGGTTATAAAAAATTAAGTTTTCATAAATGAGTAAAAACATTAACTTAGCCTTTAAAAATTCTACACACTCAAATAGGACTTTAAGTCCCAAAATATCTTGAAGTTTAAAGAATTTTTCTCACAATTATTTTCTTATACTAACTTATATAGGCAAAAGAGTTGTTTCTATTGCTGACAAGCAACTGGATTCAAAACTTAATTTAAAAAACAAAATGACTGGATTAAAATTAATGACTGGATGTGTATATTTAAAACATAAAACCTCAAATATTCTTTTCAGTTGTAATGAAAAAAAAAGAAAAAAGAGAAAGAATGCCAAATAAATTTCTTTTTGTTTAAAATAATTGTTCTCTCTAGAGTAAATATTGGTTATCATTGATTAGACAGTAGTAACTATGTTCATGATTTTATCTGCTCTTTAGACTGCGGATCAAATATTTTTCAGAGGTGAGATCAAATAAATTTTAATAATCATTTTACTATTTTTGAAGAATAGCTTGTCATTAGCTTTCTTGTATATTAGACTTTAAATAAAAGTGGGAAAGCTAGTTGGAAAATTTAAAACAATTATGTAGAAGTTTTTTTTTACTTAAAAAGGGTTTTCTTGCAATGCACTAATATATATTTTATAAAAAACTTTTTAATCAAAACTATATTAACTAGTATTTCTAAGGCAACTTTTTATATGTCTTGAGGATATATCAGTTAACTACTTTTTAGAATACCAATACCTAAACAAATCTATACTTGGTCTCATTCACCAAAACTTTGGAGGCTAGTGTTATGCTTACTCATTGGTTTGGCTTCAGCTCGTGGACGACTAGTTGATGCAGCTGAATTTGCTGAGTTAATAGATGGAGCTGTTGGTCTAGGGCAATCTTTTGTAGCAGGGCCAGCCTTGACAGTATGATTTGTTGGTAAAGCAGTTCCATGCTTTGCTTGCCTACGTGCAACGTCGCGAGGAGGTTTAACTACAGAATCAACATATGCCAGTTTAGCCTTTCGAGCTAAAACAAAGAATAATAGAAAATTAATAAAAAATAATCTGATTAAATATATTAATTTCTAATTCTAAATTTTTATATTTTATTAAATGTTTCAAAAATTTTTGTTTATAGCTTCATACATATTGGAGTAAGTCTTAAGTATTTTCTAGTAGTTGTGGTAACACATAATTAAGTTTGAAAATAATTTTTTAACTATATAGACCTATATGTGTTATTTAAATAAGGTCAGTGCATATTTTATTGATTAAAAATTAAATCAAATAACTAAAGTTTTAAATTAAAAAATAAGTTTTGAAACAATTTAGTCTATTTAAAGAAGATGTAATTATGTAATTTTTGTGTGTGTTCTTACACAATAGAATTTGCATTTGAAAATTAATATCAAATCAAAGGTATTTTTCAGAAAGTTAATCTTGTCTTCCCATTTCAAAATTAAAATAAGGTTTTCAATTCAACATAATTTAAAATGAAATATTTAATAGATATAGAATTAAATTGAAAGAAATGCACTGTGGCCGTCTTTTCAGCATTCTTTCAAAGGGAAAGAACTTTGAACTCAGTCAAATCTTTGGAAACCATTTCAAGAAATACACCAAAAATTTTTTTTACACAATAAAAATTTTATAAGATATGTGTTGTTGACACACTAACAGAATGAAAGACATACAATATAATAGATAATTAAATGCACATAACTGCAAAGATTCAAAAAGTTTTTAAGTAATTACGAATTATTTTAAAATAGCAGAAAATCAGTTAATGCAGATTGGAAATATTTAATTTTTAAAACTCAACACACATTTTAAGCCACTGACTTCAGATATTAGATTTTCAGATTAGCTTTACTAACTTTTATCTTAGATTTTTTTCTATAAATTTAACTTTAAAAAGCATAACTTTATTCAAAGTAGTTTGTATTTATTACATTATTTTGATAATATAACATGCATTTTTTAATTGATAATATAATATGCATAATTACATTACCTACTTTAATCAGAGCTTAATATGATGTTATTCTAATCAAGATATTTTATCTTTCTTATTATTTGTGCAAATCACAAACCCTTTTTATTTTATCGTGTACTGAAATATTGAAGGTACACAAAAAAAGGCAAAGATTGTAAAAAGTAAACAGATAAAGAACATATCTTTTCAACAGAAACATACTTAAAGATTCTTGGAAATCTCTGTTTTTACCTAATTTTAGTAATATATGAACAAAAACTATATTTGTTCTGAACTATCACACTTAATAAGTTTACAAAACTCTTCCAGCTTGTGGGAAGAAGTTAGTTATTTGTTAGCTAGTAACAGAAAAGGCTATCTGTATAATGTCATTTAGCAGATGAACTAACTACAACTGTCAACGGCTATCATATTGATATTTTTAATGTTTTCTTTTATGTTGAAAGTCATTGTGAAGTTATTAATAAAAGCAACATTCATGCAATATAATTTTGAAAAGATACTGAAATACAGCAAATAGCATAGAATTATTAAGTTCGATTTTTTAGAAATTTTTATTAGATTTTTTCGATTCTTTAGAAATTAAAATTTTTCAGAAGTTATCCATAAAAACTAAAAAAAATTTTTATTGGAGCAATAGCACCGAAAATTTGAGAACATAATTTTTGAATAACTTAAAATAAAAATACTGACTGTCGTATATATATATATGTATATCAGGGGTCTGTGAAAGGTCCGTTTTTGTAAAATTATGAAAAAATTACTCATAATTCGTGAATATAAAATAAACGTTAAGTCACATTCTTTCAACAAGGGTCCGGCTTTTGTGAATTTGTGCAAATAGGGTCCTGTTATTGCAAAAAACTTTTTCAAGGAGTTTTTAAATTGTAAAGACATACAAGATTATGCTCAACACTGTAAAATTATAATTTAAAAAAGTTAAATTTTAAAAAATAAACAGCATGCTACTATATTTGAGATGCAACATAAAAATATTTGGTATTTAGCATTATACTGCTGAACGCCGAATATTTATTTCAGATGAATAAAGGAAGGGTCTGCTGAAGACAAAATCTTCCTTCGCCCCTCCCCCCGCCCTTCCGGGGAAGGGTTTATTCGATAAACAAAACAATGATGAAGATAAACAAATTTGTGAAGGGTCTGATTAAAATATAAATCATTTTGTGAAGGGTCTGTTTTCAAGTTAAAATATTTTGTGATGGGTCCATTTTTATGAAAAGATATTTCGTGAAGGGTCCGTTAATGGACCCAAATTTCTTCTAAACAGACCCCTGTATACATATTTTATAACTCAGAATAATAATTAGAAATATTTGTAGTTACATTTTACAGCATTCTTTGCTCAAAACAATTTCTTAAGAACACTGAGCAAAATAGAAATACTGTTCAATTTTCAACTTATCTACTCTTAGCAATTAAAGTCAAAATTTTTATTTATATTGAAAATAATAATGGTTCTGAAACATTATAATTTATATTGGAAATTATAATGGTTCTGAAACATTATACTAAAAATATTACTTGCAAGCAACCAATTTCTTACTTGGATTAGAATTAGCAATCAAGGCAGAAATATTTGCAGTTACACTTCTCAATCGCTGTTCACGTTCATCATGCGAGCGCTATTTGAAGAAAGAAGCATAAGTAAAAGGGATTTTGAATTCCAGAAGTTTGATATCACAAAAAGATAAACAAATACACATAGTTTAAGGAGAGAAATAAAACTATATCACTGCAATAAAACTAAATCGCTGCTTTAAATTAATAATATTTAAAATAGTCCTAAATTTCATAATGCATAGTTAATTACAATTTGATTACTATAGAAGAACCATTGTTATAAATACAAGAAACAAAATAGTACAATTACAAACAGAAACTAAAAGAAGTGGGGAAAAAAACACATTTTGGAACATAATTAAATGTAGAAAAGCGACAAAAAGGGCAACTGGGAAAACTTGGTAGCAGTCTGGCTTAAGGAACTTATACTGCTTATGTCTATTACATGAGAATTTTGTACTGGATACAATCTTTATAGGTTATCAAGAATTTCCTTATCAAAATATTAAATTGTTTGTTGCTCTTTTTTAACTATTCGACTAATTTATTTTAGACTTTAATAATAAAATTTAATCAGATAACCAGAATAAAAATTATGTCAAAATTACGTATATTTTGAAATTTTTTTCTTTTATAATTAACATGTCTTGAACATTCCAAAGAAATCCATTCCTGATGTGTAATTTTTATGTAATCAATGCATGCAAGTGAAGGGAAATATAAAAATTGCAAAAAGTAAATTTTTCATTTTTGTCTCAGCTAATTGCTAATTCATATTTTTATTATTTAAAATTGTAGCATCTAAAAAAACAATTTTGCAAAACATAAGACAAAAAATGAAATTAACATGTGTCTTGATTTATTAAGAAAACCAGTAATAGAGCAGATTTAATATCAATATAAAATAAAAACTTTAACATATACCCAATATAATTCTCGCCAAGTTTCATTTTCTTGAGGTTTTGCTGTGCGATAGTCCCTTTTACAATGAACTTCCCATAGTTCATTAGTATCTTCTAATAAGTACTAGAATAAAAATTCAAGATTAACATTAAACATGCTTATTGTAAATTATAACTATTGAAAATCAAGTTCCACCTATATGAAATATGCCCTTTCTTTACTTCAAATTAAATAGATATATAGTAAATTAATTCACAAATAACATTTTGCAGCAATCGCAATAACAGCATATATTAATTCATACAAATTGTAAATTTTTTTATGTCAATTCCTAACTGTATCACTTTTGTGGAGGTATAATGCTAGTTTTACATTACAATGGATACTCATTAATCCATGATTTAATATCTAGTTTTTGTCAATACTATTAAGAATAGACCAAAAATAACGTAAAAATAAATTAAACTTAATGAAGTCCATTTAAGCTTAAAATTTTTTCATGTCCAATTTTTAATTGACAAAAACTATTAAAAAAGTTTGATTTAATTTTTCGATATCATCAAAAAGCATGTTTACAACAATGCAAAGAAAGAATTGTTATCTATATATATATTTTTTAATTTCTGTTTCTATGCACATATCCAAATTTAAGTGAAGTAAAAAACATTTTCAAAAGGTCTAGAAATGAAATTAGAGCACAACAACGCCTTTAAACAATAAATCTTAAAATGGAATTACTGAAGATTTTCTAAATTTTTTGAAGCACTACTTGTATTTTATCTAAAATAAGTAGAGCTCTTTTGTTTGTGAATTCAATATATAGAAATAGCATATTCAACTGAAGTTTTTCAATTTCTGCTCAATATGTGTTTGAATGTGCAACACTATAATTAAGTTAAATTTTTGTAAAGATTAATTAAAATCTGAAAAAATTCTTCAAATATGACAACTTAAATGTGATAGCACGAACAAAACTTTTGGTCTATTGGTAGTTCAATTTACCATTAGTCTCAAATTATAATTTAAAAACAATAACAATTGTTAATCATTTCAATTAATATATATATTAGGTAATTATAGATCTTCTAAATTCTCATAATTTTTTAGAAAAGTAATGTAAACAATAGAGAGATAATTAGATATTTTTTAAATGTGAAACACAGATATCTCAAGTGAATAATTCTTACAGGATTAAAATCTTCAATTCTGTATAACTGTGATGGAGTGCATCTTTGAAGCATTGATTCTAAGAGGAAATAAGGGATCTCACCCATATATTCAATGTCTAAAAATTAAAAAAAATAAATAAATGAAGCATTTATTATAACAACATCAATATAATTATCACAACTTGTGAAAAAAGCAGGTTATTACAAAAGGCTTTATTTCTGTTTATATTCTCTTTAAAAACATAGGAAAAAATGGCCTATTTAATTAAGTATGTTGAGACTTCATAAGATAATTTATTTTTCAACATAAATTTGTATAGAGAGAGTACTGGTTAGAATGTAACAAAGAATAAAATCCTTTTAAACAAAGGGTAGATATTTGGTACTGCTCAACAAACACATCCAAATATTAGTAAAAACAAAAATGTTATCGATGTATCTTAATTTTATTCAGAAGAAAGTATTCATTGGCTTTTTTCTTTCATTAATATATACTTAAAAAGTTATGATTAATAATAAAAATATAGGAAGTACAAAGAGAAAGATAGTAAACATTTTGAAAAAAATGAGTACTATCCTACATCAATTCAATGTTATAGGAGCGGTGGTAAGTTACTAGAAAAAATAGGTTTATTATAGTGGGTTTCTGAAGTTTCTACTAATTTCAACTGTTTACTGCTTTCCGAGATATTTTCTGCCAGTTCCTTCTAATTTGATTTTTATGATCATTGCCATTCCATAGTCTTTAAATTGCAATCTTTAACTGCTAAATAAAAGAGAAATTTGATCTAATTGTTCCTAAAAACAGTCCACACGTAAAATTACTTTTCAAATAATTAATTTACTAGCATTAGATTTACACATTAACTAAAGGATATTGCAGTTGTAACTAAGTAAATTGATGTGCCAACATACTTTCATGCTGAATAGTATTCAGTTTCTAAAATAGGATTGAGAAACTTACCATCAATATTTTCTATAAGAACCCTTGTGCAGCATTCAAACAAAGTTGGTACCGCTGCATGAAAAAAATGATAATATAATGATTAGATAATAATGATGGCATAAATAAATGATTTTTAACATCTCATATTTAAAGCAAGTAAATACTGAAATATACTTTAATTACATAGTTCAAAAGAGAAATTTCAATGTACAAAAAAATTTGAATAAATAAAATATCAATATGAGAAACTCTAATGAGTTTCAGCAAGAATCAGGTAAGCAATTTTTTCCTTTTTAAAATTGAATTCTGGTAGAAATTAATATTAATTCAACAGGCATTTTAATATAACAGATTTATATATCTAAGATTATAAGAAGCTCTGAAATTAAAAAAAATGGAAATTTGCTAATTATTAACTCTATTGTTATTAAACACGTTGCAAGTCTCATTTCAACCAGCAGTCTTACCCACACAGGAAAACTATTAGATTGAGAAATGGTGGATAGTGGAGAAATATTCTCCCAGATTTGACCATTTTAAAAACTGTCAGAAGGTTGAAGAAAGGCAAAGAGGATTTAATTAAAAATTATTTTGAATTATCATTATGAAAATTCTAGAATATCCACAAAAAATCTAATAAAGTTTAAAATAAGCAATGATAAAATATTTATGTTGGAAAATTATACGTGTACAGGGAGAAATAAAGGAATTACACTTATAACTTCTCAGCTAATGATCATATTTTCACATTACTAAGCAGTAATTTTGATGGTTCAAGAGATTCACCTTTAACAAGCAAATTAAGTTGCACAAAATCAGATTCCCTCAAATGAAAATAACTTCCTCCCAATAAATAAGTTAGAAGAGTAGCTAAAAGTTTGAACTGCTACAGGTATATTTTTATTATTATTTATTTATTGCATTTTTTCCTACATTTTTAAAACAAATAAAAAATTTGAATAAATAAATGGTTCAAGAGATTCACCTTTAACAAGCAAATTAAGTTGCACAAAATCAGATTCCCTCAAATGAAAATAACTTCCTCCCAATAAATAAGTTAGAAGAGTAGCTAAAAGTTTGAACTGCTACAGGTATATTTTTATTATTATTTATCTATTGCATTTTTTCCTACATTTTTAAAACAAATATCCTAATTTGTAAACTGTTTGCTCACAATTTTAAATATGAGAAAAATTTTTAAAATTAAGTTCATGAAATCAAAAATTTTAAATTAAAAATATACAACTATTTTGAACTCGCTTCTTTGATGACATCTTTGTTAGACATAAATCTTTGTGATTAAAATTTTGCTAATAACTTAAATGACATCTTATTCAATCATTTAAGTTATAAATAAAAATTTTAACAAACATAAAATTTAAATCATGTCATACTATATAATTTTAACGATCAAAACTCAAAATGCAACTAAACCTGATTAAATGGTTTCTAGAAAGAAAAATTCAAAAGTTGTATTATAGATTTTAATGTCTCCAGAACTATTCATCCAATTTTTCTGAATTTCGACATTTAGCACATCTTAAAATTCTGCAAAAATTTTTCATCTTCCAATATCAGTTTCTTTTTATAATACTAACAATTTAAATAATTATATATTTTTAAAATAAAAATTTACATAGAACTCTTTTTGGAGAAAAGTTAACAAATGTATAAAAAATAATTTAGAGTAAAATTAACATTAAAGGGTCAGAATCTTTGGCTTTCCAAATGAACTATTATGACCATATATGTAATTACATTTTGATTTTTGAAGATTCAAAATTTGAGTCCATAAAAAAATAGTATATTCATTCAGAAGAATTACATTCTTTTCTTTCGCTGATTCTGTAATTTAAATTATTGTCTGAACTAATTAATTTGCTTATAAAGATAGACTCTTGTTCCTGTTTGAGAAACATTTCTCTGTTAAATAATAAAGAAAAGGAAGTTTGTTTTGTGGGAAAAAACGAGACCCTAACTTTAAACTGAGTTCTGGGCAATGAATTATAACAGGGTTCCCACTACTTATAAAAAATAAATGAATGGTAGCTAAGATTTTTGAGAACTACTGAAAAATGCCTAAATTTATCTTTCATTAATGAATTACGAAATTATTCTAGAATTATTTTTTGCACCCATATGTATTTCCGTTAGATTAAATATTATTTTTTGATAGCTTAAAACATCTAGATATATGTCACTTTTGTTATAACTTTAAAAACTTTTCAGACAGTGGGAACCCTGTATAAGGTCAGTGAATTAAATTGATAACCATCATTACAATACATAAAAATAAATTTATTAAAATATAAAATCAACTCAATTGAAAGTTTTAGATACTTTACCTGTTAAATAGTTACTCTTATTTTTTCTTCCAGAATATACTGCAGTTTTTTCCTTGCGGGAAGACGTAAATTTTATGGCATCTTCATTAGACATGTTTTCTATGAAATAGAATTAAGAAATATTAGAAAAAAAGGATTCTTATTTAAAGTTCAAGAAATTCAGCACATTCTATACCTTTCACTTTAAAAGAAGAAAAAAACAGAAAAAGATATGAGGCTTAAGAATTATTTATTTTTATACTTTGAATACTGTTTTTCATTAAAAAAAATTTACATTTCAGAGAAAGCACAAATTTTTATCAAATAGTTAAATGCATATTATTTTATTTGCTTATTCTATTTTTGTTTTTAGATAAGTATGAAGTTTGTATTATATCTTAAATTCAAAATTACTGTTTTAACAATAAGTATGAGTTGCTGGAGGTCTAGTTATACTTAATAAAGTAAACAGATCTTAAGATTTTCCTCTTTTGAATTTCAGAATTTAAAAGATGAATTTTAAAATTTTTCTCGAATATTTTTGTTATTTTGGACAATAAATAAATACTTCTAGGCCTATTGCATGCCTGTGACAAAATTTGAGTTAAGAGAATTTAGAAGAAATACTGAATTAGCATAAATATGTGAATCTGTCAACACATTTTTAAATATGAGTTTTCATCTCTGTATAACAATTTTTTTTACACCAAGCAAAAACTATAAAAAATTAGAAAAGTTCTAATTTTGAAATTATGATTTGTATATCAAGCTTAAGGTTGAGATTTCATTTTTAAAAAGAAATAAAACATTTTCCAAAAGTAACAAGAATTTAATGTTACCTCGTTTCTTTATGGGACTGAAATCATAGTTTCGTTGTGGAAGAGGCCTATAATTTGGTTGTGTCTGTGGTAATGTAGATGCTATATCAACACATTTTTCTGGTGATGTCTGCAAAGAAATATTTAGTTCATATATGTGTGGCACCATAAGTAAATTGTTACCAATTTATGAAATATTTTATTTTCAAAAAGGTTTTTAAAAAAATTTACAATATCATAACTTAAAGAGTCACTCATTTCATACCTGATAGAGAATAAAACTCTGTTCATCAAGGGAAGCCTCCTCGATAATTGAGAAACAAATGAAATACAGAGTTTCAGACACAACTCAAGTAGTTTCCACAGTTTAGTAAAATATATTCTGTCATTGCAATGTTTAATATAGCTACTATTACTGTTAATCGAATTAACAGAGCAAACATGTTGAGTTGGATAGAGTGGAAGTCAAAACCTGCATTATTTTTCTGGTATTACTTAATTCTATCATTACTGACTATTACTTCATTCTGTCAAAATATTAAAATCAATAAAAAGTGTGCAAGTTTTAGAAACTATTTTTTGCTTGACAGCTTGAATATTTTAAGTAAAAACTTAAATCTTTTGTTAATAGTGTAAAATTACAAGTATCCTTGAATTAAGTGTATTAAAATTGCTTTCCTCTCATATGAGAACTTAAACCACATATTAAAAAAATCTTATTTTTCAAATTTTTGAAAATAATCTCTCAGTCAAAAAATATGCAGATTAGAAACAAAAAGTAATCTGCGTTATATTTGTTTTTATTACAAAAATTAATGCACTGTAAATTGTTTTTGATTAAAAATTATTACAAAAAGAAAAAACAATCCCGCAATTTTTATGATGATGTATTTCTAGCTTGAACCTTTTCTAACCAATTGTTTTAAATTTAAATGTTTGATGAGGCTTAAAATTAGAATAAATTTTTATTTGTCTTAGAAAAAGAAAACCATAGATACTTACATATTTTACTGCTGTTTCTTCGGGTACTTTCAAATCATTCTTTTCTTTTTCACTGGGAATGGGTGAAGAGTAACTGTCCTTTGAATTTTTCACTTTACTACTATGTTCAATATCCTTAGAAATTTCTTTTACTTTTTTTGACAAAGAACTAGAAACAAGTTTTGAATTTTTCTTTTTCTTTAAGGGCACAATATCATTAAAACTTAAGCAGTCTTCGAATGTGGCTTCTGAAGAAGTAAATTCCTCAGTTGATAACATTTTTAAGCTTTTTTTAACAGTTTTTTTGGTCTTAGATTTATTATTTGTTCTTTCCTCTTTAGCTCTTTCACTAGAGGAACTCTTTTTACTTGATTCACCATCTTTCACAAGTTTTTTCTTAGAAAGCTTTTCAAAATCACTAGAACTTTTCAAATCTTTATTTGAATGTGTCCTTGATTCACTACTTGGTTTATAGGAATCAGTTTCAGAGGTTCTAGACTTTTTAGGAGAAGATTCAAAGGAGGAAGAAGAATCACTGTTATGAGCATTCTCAAAATTGTTGGAAGCAGGAACTTCTTGCTCATTATTTGAAAATGCATTAGCATACTCAGAATCAGAATCATCATCTTCATCATAAAGGTTTTTCTGTAGAAAGCTAGAAGAGTGTTTTGATGAAATTTTTTCACTTTTAGAAGGAGAACTTAATTTATTTTTATTTGTATTCTTTTTACTAGAATGACTTTCCCCATTATGTTTGATGGAATGTTTAGAATGCTCAACTTTGTAATTTATTTTCATATCTTTTTCCTTAGCATGCTTTTTCTTTAATTCGTGTTCCAGTTCTTCATTTGAAGGTCTTTTTGTTGAATGTTTCTCTTTATAATGCTTCTCTTCCTTAGAAAGCATTTTTAACTTTTCCTTTGAATGCTCAGAATTGCTATGTCTGTTTTCAGAATGTAGATCTTTACTATGTTTTTCTTTTTTAAGATATTTCTCTTCATTATGCTTTTCAGATTTTTTAGTTTCTTTTTCAGACTTGTGATGTGATTTGGAACTAGAGTGATGTAGCATCGCTTTTGGGTGATCGTTTTCTTTCAAAGAAGATGGGTCACTTGATTTCTGCGAGTTGGCTACAACATCTCTCCATTTATTCAACACAGAAGAAGCTTTTGAGCCAATATTTCCAGGCTTTTTTGCCATAACTCTCATAATTTTACCTGCTCCAGTACCCTTAAAAACAAAGTTTAAAAATTATTAAATTCTCACAGAACTTAATGAGTTTGACATATAGATGTTATAAAACTTTAATAACGATATTATTAACATACTATCTACATGAAGGAAGCTATTATGTTTCATTAACATTAATCACCTAGTTAAGTTCAATCTTTTTATTTTACTTTTTATTAACTTTCACTAACTACATATGTTTATTTATCTCAATCTGTAACGAGTAGGTAGTTTATGGTGAATAAGAATTGTGTTATTTTTAATTCCAGGGATAAGTGAAGGTAAGAGGTAAGCCACAAAACATTTGATTCAAAATATTTGACCAAAAAAACTTATATTTTTATGTACTTTTTTACCACACAAGTATTTATCTCTTAATCACTTTCAAAAGCAGTAATTTAGTGCCACAAAACAAATTTCTTTATGTATAATGATAAACAAAATTTTTAAAACACTTTTTCTGCTTCAACAATCAATGCGCTTGAATATATACTTAAGATTTACCATTCAAAATCTTATTTTTATATCCTATTATTTAATAATCACTTTACTCCCTGAACATTAGAAATATGTTTTAAGATAATTAGGCAAAGATAATTAAATTTAAATAAATGTTAATATATTCTGTAACTTATTGTTTGCCTTGCAGACCACAAAACTAGCTAAGTTTATGGGATATATCCTTATATTTCTAATTTAAATTGGAAAAAAAAAATAGAAATTTTATCTAATCCTATCTTATCCTATTCACTTGATTTTTGAATTAAAAATATTAATAACTTTTTTCTTATTATATTCTTTGATAACTTCTGGTTCATACACATAATAGTACATGTAAAATTTAGCAGTAATTAATTTAAACAGTTTTAAATATATATGTTTAATATTTGATGTAAATATTAAATCTAAGCATACATTCAAAAACACTTGGAACAATAAGTAATCATGGATTTGGTATCAAAATTACATTATCGTCATGTTAATGTTCAGCAACATTCTCAAACACCAATTAAGAAATTCATTAAATATGATACAGAAATATTTTTTTAAACAATTATTACCTGAAGCAATTCTATTGTTATTGGAATTTTAGACATCTTGTGTATGATTCGTAGAATCTGTAAGAAAATAATGAAATATTATTACACTATTGAAACTGTTATAACATATTTATATATTAAAATAAAAGCAAAGATTTAAAATAATAAGTTTATCATTTATTAAGTAAAACTTATCTATTTTGAATACATTTTTTTGAGTTCTCTTGTAAGAAAGAAAGTCAAAATTCAGCACATTTTAGAGGCTCTAAATTAATGTTAAAGTGAGAGAAAAAAAAGTTATCAAAATCTGACAAATCATCAACTTTATTTTTCTAATCTCAAATTAATTGGACAAAAAAAGATCATTTGATGCTAATTTTACTTTGTTTAATCAGGTTTTATAACAAAGATCTAGAGGCAGGATAAGGTATGTGTTTAATTCAATTATAATGAAGACCAAGATAATTTTATAAATTCCGTAAAACTTTTATTTTCATTTCTAACAGATAACTGTTACAAATCAGTGAGCTCTTTATTTTGGATTCAGCTTAAAATGCCCTTTTAAGAAATTGAATATAGTTTGAAATGCATGGAAATAGCTCAAAATGCCAATTCACGAAAATAGACACAGCTTTAAATATGTATTTAAGAGCATGAACACAAGATAAAATGTATCTTTCTAGTAGTGTTAAACTTAAATTTTAACAACTGAAACTGGGATTTCTCTTACTTTTTTAAACACTAAATAAACATAGGCATTACAGAGCAAAGACCCAGAATCTGAATGACTGCGCTGCAAATGGAGTATTTTAAATGATCTTCTTCATATTCAGATCTCTAAGAATAAAGTGATATTTGAAAAACTAAATTTCTACAAGCATTAACAAATATTTAAAACCATTATTATAAATTTATAGAAACTGTGGCAACCATTTAAAAGGAACTGCAGACCTTTAAAGTCTTTTGAAAAAAGAGACTAAATTAAAAATACTGTATTAAGTAATTCATACAAATGGAGGACTTAGCACAATGCAAATTTATTTTGATTTACTAGTTAATTTAAAAATAAAATATTTATAAGGAGTAGTTTGAAAAACAGAATCAAACAATCAGTCAATTTTCCTGAACGCGCATTTTAAAGTATGCTTAAATAAAAAAGCTCTTCAAAGAGATTTATAGTAGGGAACCGATTATCCGGAACGATCGGGACCATCGCTATTCCGGATAACTGATTTTTCCGGTTTTCTGAATCGCTACAAAAAGCCGTTTTCTTATTGTTAAACCCAACTAAAAAAATATATGTATTGGGAAATAATCTTAAAAAGAAGAAAAAACGATGAAGTAATACACTAATGATTATTTCCAAAATGATGGTGAGGTAAACATCTTTCAAAAAAGAAAGAAAAATCCTAAAATCTTATGAGGAAAAAAACATTTTTTTTAGAAAAATGGCGGGAAAATTTATCGAATTTCGTTCCGGTTTTTGGTTTTCCGGTTTTCTGACTTCCGGATAATGGGTTCTGTACTGTATTTGCAAAAGTCTTATATATATTTTAAATAATAGATGCATTTATATTATGCAAAAGATACTCTTTAATATGATTAATAAAAATTGTACTGGATATTTCAACAAATGCAATAAAATATTTAAACTTAAAAATATATCAAAAGAAAAACATATTGGACAAAAATAGATTAATAATTTAAAAGTAATAAGCAAAAAGTCTTACTAAAAAAATCATAAAGGTTTTGAAACTCTTTAAAGAAAGATACACATGCTTTTTTTTTCATACATATACATGCGCTACAAAGACAATATGAGAGATGATTTTTTATTCTTACTGTTATGCAGCATAAGCTATCATTTGGTCTCAACTTGGGAATCCCTCAAGTGCCGTTAAAACCAATTACATATTTTAATTTAGTGTTAAAATACCATGAAATTCGAGCAATTTGCTTGTTAGTGGTGGAAGCTAGTGCCTAGATGTTAAACTGTGTGTTGTTTTGATAATGTTCGATTTTTTTTTTGTCAATTTTTCAACATCACTGATACAAGATTGAGAACATCTAAGCCATTTGAAAACATTGCTAACGTTGTGAATGAAATTTTTTTTTAAATTTTTGTTAATGGGTCATTCTCAAAATTGACAATAATTCTTGTCACCAGATACTTGTAATTAAAGTTTTTAATATTAATTGAAATGGGCTATAAACCTTAATAAAACTTATAGAACACATTTCAATTGCAAATTTAATAAAAGATATTAAATATGTTAAGATTGTTAAATTCAACCTGTCACGTCTACACATCATAAAATTAATATTAGGTAAATTTAATTATATTCTTAGTAAATAGAATTGATATCTCAAAGTTATGCAATCTCCCCACTCTCTACACTTTCCCCTTCTCCGCTCCAAATATTACGGCAATTCTTTCCTCCCCCCATGGCGGTAGATTTCATTAAGTTGGAATATACTGGAGTGGGGAAAAATTTTCACGGAAAACATGGTAATGGATATGGGGAAAGTGAAGCGGGTGGAGAAATCAAGTAACCTTAGAAAGCCTATTCTATTTACGAAGAATATAATTAATTACTACTATTTGTATAGTTTCAAATATTCAAGATTTATTTACCAATTTCGAGAATTCAGTCTTAAACGTATCAGCGCAGTATAGAAAATCATGTTTTCGTTACGTCTGTGGGTACAATCCACAGACGCGATACTGTGTTCACTTTCCGATTACCTAGAGCCCTCACATCTTGATTGAAGGGCGAATGAGAATACAAGTTTTAACAGTTTCCTAACCACTTCAAACGAATTTTAACGTTATCTTTTTCGAAAATAGAATTTATTCTCAATTTATCAATTTTCTGACTAGCTAGAGAGCTTTAATATCAACTGGAGTTCTGAGTATGCTGACAATATTAGTTTAAATAATTTCTTTACCGTTACTAGCAGAATTCATTTCCATATAGAATTAATCGTCAATCGATATTTTCGACAAATTAACACGCATTTGAGCTAAAATGTTTAATTTCTTCACAGCTAGAAAGTTAACATTTAAACAGGAGCTCTGTATCTGATAACAAAACAAGTTACATTTGTTTCCATAATGTTGCAATCAAAATTCTCAATTTTATCACTAATCGACGTTTAAAACATATTCCAATTTAAACAAATTAACACACACAAAACGATAATGATACAAGTTTTTTTGTTATATTTGTGAAAAAATTGAATTATTTTTTGCTCCTTAGTGCATAAAATTATTATTTAATTTCATTACCAATTATTTCCCATCATTGAATACTTAAAAATTTAAACAATGATTATTTGTGCCATTTTCAAAAAAACTATGTACAATATTTATTATTTTACAAATTCTTCCTAAATCAATAAATTATTATAAGGAAAACTTTCGATCTAATGACACACTTATAACACTCAATATTTTATGCCAGTGTAAATGGTGATCACGCCTGGTGCACATCATTTATGTGTTAAACAAACTTAACTAATTTGAGTATAAGATCGAATCTACTATAACAATGTCATTAAATAAATTCAGATCTCTCTCAAGAGAATTTTAAATCAAATGTCTGTCAAATCATATATATATGTCTGTCATGTTAAAAGAATGATATTTTTAATCTAATCCACAAATAGTGCTTGCATCTAACGCGCAAACGTTTGAAACCTTTCCCACAAGAAAGTAATAATATTGATCTAATTATCTCAAAAAAATGTGATGATGTGGCTTTAGTAGCTTGGGAAATTGATCAGTCCCACGCTACTGAGACTTATTAATATTTAAATATATTGTCCAGAAAGATATAAAAACCCTCTTTCCAAGGTCAAATGTGCTACTCTCTACCTATCCACCAGCATGTAAGGTTGTCATTCTGGGGCTCTGGCCCTTACTTTAAAAAAATTATATTATGATTCCTGCATTTTCCTGTATCTTTTTCAAGAAGCACCGGCCACACTACGAACTTACAATGTTTATGCTTTCAAAGCGTAATATATATGTATGTATATACAGGAGTGATTGTGAGCCCAAGTCAAAATTACGGAAAATTTCTTGAGTAAAAAAAAAGTTTAAATCGAAAAATTAGAAAAAAATTTAAACAAGGTTTTTTCCTTTTTCTCAATATTTCTTAGTTTACTTAAAATATATTTAAAATTTTACACATACCTATGATGACTTGGAGAAGTAACTGAAATTTACAAATGTCTTTCTTTCTTGAGCTTATGATTATAATAACTATTTACTGATAAAAAATGAATATTAATCTTGAATATAAGCTTATAAAGTAGCTCTCCTTACAAACAAAATAAACTGCGTTTTTAAGTTCCACCCTTGAAAATTTGATTTCCGAAAACTTTTGTGATTAATGATTTTTTGAGACATCTGAACCTTCAATCTCCGGAAACTTCCGGATCACGGTTAGAGAAATATCCGGATTTTTTCCGGAGCACAATCAGCCCTGTATATATATATATATATATATATATATATATATATATATATATATATAAACACAGAAGACCTATGGAAAACTCTTCAAACTTGCGGGAATCGCATTTTAAGTTCAGTTGATTTAAGTGGAAACGAAATGCCTCAAACGCAGGTCTTATCAAGGCAAAGGGTGGGGCTCCTCGATGTTCTTCCAATAACTTCCTCAATATTTCTGAATAGATTAAGTATGTAATTTTGCTTCCTTACATTAACAATGTTCTTTATTTTGAAAACGAGACCAGTATAACTTAATTTTGGATTGATACGATGTCTTCTGAAATTCTTTGAAAAAACATAGGTTTGCTCAGACTTTCACAACTGTATTTACATAAATTGTTCCAATTTTTACTGTTTTCCCATTGAAAAATTTATCCCTATAACATTTAATTGCCATTTCAGTTATAAATTGAGAATTTTTTTTTTTTATATTTTGAGATTCAGTAATTCAAATAAGTCAGGAGAATATTGACATGCTTATGTAGAGAAAGTATGTTCCCGTGTCTGATTTAACTAAAAATGTCGTCTGCATAAATAAATTTATTTAAGAATCAATAAGATTGCGTGGGCACTTGCATTTTTTCAGTCCTGCAATGAAATTTAATATCACCACAAAGACATATTGAAAGACGTATTAACTTTTCCTGCATTCTAATTTTTCATAAACCTCCCTCCCTGTTGACCCTACGGGCGGAAAAATTATTTGATTATACAATATTTAATAATATTGATAATTATTTGATATTAATTATTTAATTTGAATTCTGAAATTTATTACTGTTTCGAATGCTAGGTCAATTCCCTAGAGAATAAAGCAAAAAAAGTTTTTTAAAAAAATTTTAAAAAGAAAACTTAAGAGTTTAAAAAAAAGTTTTTTGCATATTTCGACAACTTCCAATCCAATCCCCCTTCCCCCTCCTCAAAAATTGAACAAAAAAAACTTTTTAAGCTTTAAAGAAAAAACATGTTTCAGTAAGTACATACATTTTTAAAATGCATCCATGCATTATCTAAAACAGACATAATTAAAAAATTAAACATTTCAAAATTTTAAAAATCAAAATGAAAAAAAATCGAAATTTAACATTTCGAAGTTCGGTTTTCGAAAGTATTCGGTTACCTTAAAATAATTTAGAAATAAAAGTTTTGACGGTTTTAATATGACCGGTGCGTAGTATGATTCTTCCAATTTCAATATGTTTTATAAAAGAGTGAATTTCAAATTGAGACATTTTTGATGTCTGACAAAAGACAATTTTTTGTTTTGGAATTTAATATCATGTAAGCTTAGATGTTGGCGTTTTCCAAAAATACATACGATTAAGAGAGTTATTATAAATAATTTTATAAGGATTTGTATAACGCTTTATTTTACATAAAATTTTCAAATAGCATTGCTAGAAAACCGTCTGTCCGAAATGACAAAGTCAAATGTAGTAATTATATTTTACGTATTTCCAATAAGTAAAATAACTTTAAAATATTTTATCCATTTTAATAAATTGGTTAATAATAAATCTAGAAGATATGCTTCAATTTTTTAAATTTTTCTTTAATTTTATGGTTTATATTGTTTTGTGTTGTCCCAGAGAAATGTCCGGTCTGTCACCTCAGTAAATATTACTACCACTTTTTAGTATTGTTTTCATGATTCATAATGTGGTAATAATCATTTCGAAAAGCAATCTTAAGATGAAAGATTAATTTGAGGATTTTTTGATTTTTGCAAAAAAAAATTTTATGTTATGCTAGTATGTCAATGACATACTATTGAAGCTTTATTAGCTATTTGTACTTTACAAAGTAAGTCTGAACCACATTTGAGGCATGATAAAAGCCTAAAAAGTTTACACGTGTTTGTTAAAGAAAAATTAAATTTGCAAAACTGCCCGGTCTTACCTGTTAAAAGTATTAGACTTGACTTGATTATTAAACAATAATAAATCTAATAAATATTTTTAAGATGTCCCCGTGTATTATCAACTAAAAACTGAATGATGAATTATAGAACAGTGTATTTTCAGCAAAGTTGAAAAATCTGACATTGTATAACAATGCCTAAAATCTATTAATTCTAAATTTATTAATCATTTCACATAATGCTCAAGTATTGTGTAGTCTGCCAAATGACAATCCAGCAAAAGAAAAAATATGAATTTAATACGTATGATTTATTAGCATATTAAATGAAAATGATATCTTGGTGCAACAAATTCATATTTTATTTTAATTCCTTTTCGAAGAAAGGCGTAGAATTTCAGTAGTAATCACTGAGTTAATAACAACAGAGATGGAGATCAAAACATGCAAAAAAAAGAAAGAAAAAAAGCAGTAAAATCGAAAACTCTCCTGTTTCTACTATCACGTCCCCCCCCCCCCCCGCTCGTCAAAGTGATGCATGTTAGTGACCTCAAACTATCTTTTTCCTTCTTCGCATATTTTCCATTTAATTCCATGAAATCATTTTTCAATTTAAATTTTTCCCATTCGAATTTTTAACAAATATACGTTATAATTTTTTTTTTTTTTAGGTTGAGTGGGATAATTTTACCAGGTAAAAATTAAAAAAGTATATTTAATTAAAAAAAATTTTTCAATTTGAATTTCCATTTTAGCTTTTCGATTTAATGGTTTTTTTTAATCTGAATTTAATAAGTTTTAAATTATTTTACTTTCCGGTTTCGTTTAATAATTAATATTGGGAAAATTAAAACAAATAAATAAATGGAAAAGAATTAGAAACAACGCTTTTTTGATTTCAACTTCCATTATTCGCATTTAAACATTACACGTGTTTAATTCATTTAATTTAATTTTCAATTTTTTAGCAAATGTATGTCATTTTAATTTTAGAATTGCTGAGGTAAGCAATCGAAATAGTCTGAAAAAAACCTGCACAAGCAGCTTCGACGTTTAAAGAGTGATAGTGAGCAAAGGCGTATTTCAGAATGTAGTTTAAATAAGGATACGGTATTATTATTATTGCTCCGCTTAATTTAGTTGATCGAAAACTATTAGCCGGGCAATTGTTTCCCCCCCCCCCCAGCAGTTATGTACTCTACTTCAGCGGTTCCCTGATGGCGTTCCGCGGAACCCTGGAAACTCCATAGATGGGTCCCAGAAGAGTTTAAATCAGCATAGTTTGTCTATAGAGAGAACTCCCCAGCCATGAAATCTAAGGCCGTCTGCTGCCATGGAAACAAGAAATAGTGCATTTCAAAGAGGGGAGCGAATTAAGGGGAGACGCTTATAAGAGTTATTTTTCCTAAAACCATTCCAGGTGTGCGAATTTAATTTTTCGGCATGCAACTTATTATTTTAAGAGTTTTAATTATTAAACGACTATTGAAAAAATTTCATTCTTCACATTAAATATTATGAAAATAATTGGTAGTCTTTCTTGGTCAATATGTTCACTAATAAATTTTATTTATATAGGGTTCCCCCAAATCATAGGGTTCCGTTCAATCATTTAGGGTTCCGTAGTCGTAAAAAATTGGGAACAGCTGCTCTATCGTCAATTGACTAGCAATACGCCTCACATTGTTTAAATTTTTGCTGTTATTTATTTAATTTGGATTTATCACAAATTGTAAAGTCTACCTATAAATTGTTTCAACCGATAGCATTGATTCAAATTGCACAGATTTCTTTCCAATTTTGTATTTTGTCATGTAAAATTACTTTTCTTTAAAATGAAGCTTGCTTACTTACTCTTAAATGAAACTTGCTCACCATACTATTAAAATTTTTCGCCTACATCAAAATAATTTAATAAAAGATAATAAATTATTCTAAAAAACTAATTTTTATTCATTTATCTTAGGATCAATGAATTTCAAAATTGTGTGCAAAATTTTTTGATTCGCTTCAAACATTTTCGAGCTATAAACGTAATTCAGTAAATTTTGCGAGAGAATGAATGCTCGATGCAAACATATTGTGCAATAAATAAATTTAAACATAGCCTATAATAAATTTACGTATTTCTTGTAGGGATGTTTTTGTAACTAAGAAAGATAAAAAAAAAAAAAGTAGATTAATTAAAACTAATAATAAAATTTGTAAAATTCCATAAATTCACCTATGTTTTGAAACGTTATATTAAAATACACTAAGAGAAAACCTTTCTTAAAAATAATAAGGATATTTTTCCATTCGCAATAATTAGCCTATCGCATAGTTAATCAAATAATGCACTGATATTGCATAAACTAAAATAAATATTTCAAACATAATTACTTTAAACTTGAAAGTAAAACTATAGGGCCCAATGTTATAATAGGGGGAAAATTTACAATTCCAAAATTTATAACTTTCCTTATCACTGTAATAATTATTTTTTTCTAATTAGAGCCAACTGTCATGCAAAGAACAATAACAATTTTGCTTCCCACATGGACTGTAGGTTTTGTAGACTTAAGTCTTAACTTTCTATTAAACGTCAATAACTAGATTTCTAAAGTAATTACAAAACTTTTAACGAAAACACCGTTCCTTAAGTTAAATATTTGTTCCTTACTTGAAGTTTTATAAATCTAAATTTTCGTTAACATGAAGAAAATTTTGTAGCATGAGCATCAAGTCTTTTAAGTCTATTTTCAATTAAAAAAATTCTTTCAGAACTTAAATTTAGATAATTCAAAAGTGGTTCTCATCAAACAATACGGGGGGAAAAAGTAATCAACTACTGTGTGAAGCGAGTTTATCTAAATTCCACTCGATTTTATGCTGTCATGACAACACTTTCAAAAAATGTAGTAGGAGCATAATTAGTTGATTAGTCATATTTTCGTCCATTTATTTTTTAAACAGAAAATATTCTGAAGATAAGAGTGCAAATGTATTCTCCTTTCTTAGATCAGTTGCAATAGTTCGAATGATTAGTCATTCTTCCTTACTACCCTGGGAGGCGATTTTCCAATCCAGCGGCCTCTAAGGACCCGCTCTCCTGTTCAGCATATTCTTAAATAAATAAAAACTAGATTCTTGACTTTTTTTTTTTTAGTTTTGGTTACAAATTTTAAATTTTGCATTATAATTGGAACCAACTACAGCCAAGAGGAAAATCCTTAAAAAAAAAAGAAAAAGCTAGTTCGTAAAGGCGACTGGATTGTAAATTAGCATCCGGGAAGTACCGAATAGAAAGTCTGGATATTTATTCCAACCCATTTGTTTTGAATATGAACAGACATGGGATTCAGCGGGGTGTGCTGCAATTCTTAAATAGCAAGTAATTTTAAAAACTGCAGTAAAAAAAATATTGGATCTTAGAATGTATTAAAAAAATATTATCTTTTCCTCTTTTAATAAATATTTCTTCCCTAAATCATCCAGTAAATAATCATCATGCATCAATGTTTCTTGTATGATTTTAAATCAATCACCGGATGGGAAAGACACATGAGTTTTAGATATTCAAATATTGTTTTAAGTAACCCTTCATTATTTATATGCAATAGTAATAACATTCTAACACGTGTTTAACTTTGTTGGAGGTTTGCGGTCTAGTTTCATAGTTGTTGGTAAATCTTGTGATCAGATTTCCTGAATAAATGCATAGATTTAGAATCAAGAGTTAAAGCTTAATAACTAACTTTGCAATAACTTTGTTCATGCTTTAACAATCTGGGGGGAGGGAGCTCTTAAAACTCTCAATGTCCGTTGTAAGTCTAACTTAAGGAGGTAGTGAAATTTGGAAACTAAAAGAAAATGTAACACCTTTTGAAAATTAAAAAAAATAATTGAAAAATCACATTGATGATTGAGAAAAAAAAGCTTGAAAAAATCGAGCTTTCCGCGAAACGTATACTTTAAAACGTTAACTACCGCGTGTGTTTGCAACGAATTCTCCACTCTGCGAAACGTCAGCTGCTGGCTTATTTCATTTTGATTTCGAATATAAAAGGGACAAAATAGGAAGGGGAAAAAGTGTGACAAATTATTCACACCAAATGGTTTCTTTTTGACACGGCAATTACAAAAGGAATCCAATACCAAATACTGGAACTGCATTAATTTATGGGGCGCCTACACAATTGTGTTTATCCCCAGTAGAAAAATTTTTGTACCTGATAAGATTAGATTTCTTAAGGTGGAAATAATTTACATGACGCATTTGAAAAATTCTAAAAAACATGGGAGAATTTGGAGAAAGTTCTAAAAGATGATTAAAAAAAAGGGGAGGGGGGAATACCAAATAGTATTGGAAATATTGCAGAGAATTTCAGTTACAAACACTTTTCAGTACTGTTTTAAAATTGCGATAAAGAAAACTGTAAAAATTTGAAGATTTAGAGAATTGATGTAAGCAAAATTATTAGGCCACCTGAAAATAAAACCTAGCTTTCTGTTAAATGAAGTCAGCATGATATCACCGTTTGAAAAATTCATTTTTAAAAAAACTTTAGATGCGCAAGCAAACGAATTTCAAATTAAGTTGCGTAGAATCAGTAAGTGAAAAAGAGTCTTGCTCAGTTAAAAGTGCTTGATTATTAACAGAGAATTTTAAATGTTGTATAATTTATTTCAACTGTTAATAAATTCCTTGGTAATATTTTGAAAAAGGTATTTCCACTGACAATGAACATATTAGTTACCCTCATCTTTTGCAGTATGTTTTACGATTCTTAAAATCATAATCTACAAATCGCAAAACTTGCATTGCATACGATCAGCATTTTCACTAGAATAACTTATATTTTAATATTTTCAAATTTCAACTCGGAACCAATAAGTTTTAGAAATGGATAATAGCTCATCCACATTAAGCCCAAAAATTTGGTGAAAGCTGAAAGCAATTTTTAAAATGGAAAAAAAATTTTAGAGACATTATTATCATAAATTTTGTGACGAGCATAATTTTTTAAAAATAATTTATGCAATAATACAAATAATTTTTTCGCAAAGGACACAAATTTCTCCTAAACAACTTTATTGGTTAGCTCAAAATGATAAATTTTTACAAACTAAATGGCAAAAATTAAACATTATTACAAAGGCTCAGATTTAGATCCCCCCCCCCTACATTTTAGAACTCTTTTCGCTACTTTTTCGGGTTTTTGGAGACATTTTTTCCCCCGTTTTTTGGGGCAATTTTCTTTTGTTGAGATTTCTGGGTGTTAGAACTGTCTTAATATACCGCAGGGGTTTCCAACTGGCGGACCGCGAACTAAAATAAAATAGTTGTCATTTTTTGGGGAAAATTCTTTTTAAAAAATCTATATGGGTTCAAAGTACTTTTCTTTCGTTAAAAAAACTTAAATCTCTGTGTTTCTGTGAAATTTAACATACCAACGGTGCAAAAAAAAAAAAAAATTATTTCTCATGTTTTGTATCCAAGAAAATATTTATTAAAATACAAAAATAATCGTGTATGTTGCTCTTTTTTTATTTTTTTTTTTGTATATTGTGAATATAATTTAGCATGTGTGTATCAGAAATTTTCTCAAATTCTCCGATTTAACTTTTCGAAACGAATCATTTTGGACGAAATTATATAAAATTTTAGTAAAGTTGCGGCCCGCCATTTGATTTGTGTTTTTAATTGCGGCCCCCGGCCTCCTGTAAGTTGGAAACCCCTAATATACAGTAATATAAAAAATATGCACTTGAGAGATTGCAAATTAATATTGGTAATATAATAATTTATAAATCTAATTTTTAATTTTAAACTTTTAACAAGACTAATTTAGCCCTTTCAAGGCCTTTTTTACCTTTTCCAATAAAAAGGCAAATTACAACTTTAAAAGATCAAATAAGGTAAAAATAACATTCTGCCAAAATAACAAATTAGCTATTTGGGGGAGGGGCTGGAACTTATGTGCCCAACCTGGAATTTTAGACGGAACACATATGTCCCAGTGGGAGCAAAAGGGTTAAACGTTAATCGGCATAAATTTTTACGATATAAAATAAATTGTAAATGCAATCCAAAGAAAACAACGTTTTTATCATTTAAAAATTAACAGAAATTGGAGAAAATTAATGTATGTAAAAAAGGAACTATATAAAAAATTTATCTGTTGATATTAAATTTTATTTGAACCAAAATGGGAGATATCACATCCATTATTATCGCATAACCACTTCTTGTTGTGAATGGGGACAGACTCCCTTTTGTGAGGGAAGAGGGAAGGAAAGATGTTTGTGAAATTGTGATAATTTGTGCCCCTAAGGGATAACAATTGTGAAATCCCAGATTGTGGTAAAAAGAAAAATATTCAAAATCAACAGATTAAATATTTTTATATTATTGTTTTATATATTTTCATCCAAAATCAGTACACATCTAATCATTACTAGTATTATACCTACAAATGTTATTAAAAAAAATAAAAACTCAAAATATTGTTTACTTTGTTTCTTAACTGCTTTTAAATATTTATATAATATAGTATGACATGGGACAAAGAGGATAGGGGTATGGTGAAATGTGACAAAGGGGAGAAGGTCAAAAATAATGAATAACAGATGTAATTTATGGGTGATCACTTGGTCTTAGCATTTAATAATTAAATAATTTTGCTTCTGTGAGAACTATATTAAACAAATTAGGCATGTTTTGGTTTCAAAGGAAATTAGGGAATTAGTAGAAAAATTATTAAAATATGTTCTTAATAAAATATGCTATAGAACATTGCGACATAAAAACAGTCTGCACCAACATGTAATTTTTACATATATTTTTATTTATTTCGTCATCTTTCTAGTTGCGTAAAATAAGCTGGTGTAATCAGTTATTTATTGATCTTTCTTTAAAAAAAATTCTTTTGTAAAAATGGAGTTTCATAAATCTAGACTCTTGAATAGATTAGATTAAAACCAGCATTTGTAGTCTTAGAAAATGGGATGTTTTGAACACACAAAAAGCAGGAATATTTGAACAAAACGCTAATAATCAGGGCAACTGACAAATCAAAATCTAATACCAGATGATATTTGTGAAATTATTTTAAGGTAATCAAATTGTCTTCTTTCTTTCATTAGACTAAGACATCACGGAATTATTTAAACCCTGATTCACTCTTAGCTGGTAAATCCAAATTTGAAGCTAAAAATAAAACATTTTCTTTTAACTGGGCTTCTAAGTAAAATACGTCGTAGCGGTATTTTTTTTTCTCTGCAACTCTCAACCGTCAAGTCAGCCATTAACTTCCGGAAGTGACGTCCAAACGATTCTCCGTCTTTCCTTATCATTGTTTATTCATTTTTTTTTTTTTTTTTTAATCTTTTGACGTTATAAGATAATTGTACTTCGCTTACCAGCTGAAATAATTGCTCGATAAACAATTTTTGTATCTATGTAGTGCAATTTATAATATCAAAATACAAATTTAGAAATATATCCAAATTGAATGTCAGACAGAAAATAAAATTATGCATAATTTGCGAATCGAATTACCTTGACAATCAGTTATTTTAAAATGTAATGGTAGTAAGAATAATCACTCAATTTGTGTAATACTTTATAAAGAAAGGAAGTATACGAACTGACGAGATCAACTTAAAATACATCTTATTACATAACAGAAACGCCTATTATAATTCGTGTTGGTAAAAAAATATTTTTATAACAACTAAATACAAATTTCTCTCTGAAAAATAAATTCAGTAAATTTAATTCGATGCAATTGACTGGAAATTATTGAATTTCTTAAATGTTGAAATATATGACATAGAAGATAAGAACAATAAACAAAATTGTTTTATTTTACAACCATTATTCTATTTAAATTACAAATCACTTGAGCCGAAATGCATTTTAATTCAATAACTTCTATAATTTGTTTAGGTTCTTGTACTGTGTATATGTATGTAAAAATTTTTCATCAAATAAAGCATTTTAAAAACTAGGTTACAAAATGTTTTATAATAAAAATTTTCAGAACACTTTCTTTTTTTTATTATTTTTTAACTTGAAAAAGAAATTATAAATATGTATAAAAAGATTAGTAAACTTAAAAAAATTCAAAATCTAATCTATACATGGTACTGCAGATACATAAGGAACATCATTTTTTTTTTTTCATTTAGAAAGTACAGTAGTACTAAGATATAAATATACGAAAGAAGATGAGTATTAAGCATAACATTTAAAATTTAATCGTCAGATATTAATACAATTTTAAAAACATTTAAAATTTGATCGTCAGACATTAATACAATTTTAAATACTTTTAAAATTTTATCATCAGATATTTATACAATTTAAAAAATGAAAAACATTATTTTTTTTTCAATTATTAGAGGGAAAAAATGCAGAAAAAAGCACAGATCAAAATAAATGTCGTTTACGTGTCATGTTCTCTTTCACACATATGTTTTTGTGTCAGTGCAGACAGCGTTAGAGAATACAATTATTATAAGTTATTTATTTACTTACTGATTCATCATCTGTAGTTCGTTCCAATTTCTTTTTCAAATAAACAAGAGTGTCTTTAAGAGTCGGCGAAGTCGTCGCCATAATTAATATTTTCAGAAAATGAAACACAAATATCTCGCAATCACAAAAATAGCACTTTTGTTACTAGACTAAATTGTTATCGAACCATTCCAGCAGTTCCGCTAGACGGAATCGAGAATGCAGGCACAGCGATAGTGGCGCCGCCTGCTTCAAGGTAAAATTTTGGCAACGATAAATAAAATTAAAAAGGAAACCAGGTAAGAATCCAGGTGAAATAAGAAAGCTTAGAAGAAGTAACGCCTTTATTTTATATTCGCGAGAATAAGTGCTATTTTTCTACCCCAATCGTAAGAACGGGTTTTTGGCAACCCTAAAACTCTTCCAGTCTATCGTTTGAGGGGCCTCGTAGGGGTGACTTACCTTGTTTTTTTCTTGTTGGTTCAATAGCTAAAAAAAGTCAAAAATAAAATTTTACCATTCATCAAATTTGTTATTTTTTGTTTATACTCGGTATATAATTCCATTTTTGATTTTTTTCTCCGTATTCACATCTTCTCTTTTTAAATTATAGATTTCGCGTTTTTATTTCTATTCGTCGTGTTGTAAATAATACTGTTGAATTAGACAATTATTTAACATTTATATTTATATACATATACATATATATATATGCATATATATATACATATAAATATATATATAGCACAAAAAATACAAAAAGAAAAAACGAAGAAAAACACACACACATATATATCTATATACTAAGCTCTAAAACCTCTATGTACAAAGTGCAAAAGGAAAAAAAAAAGTCTTTACTATTCAAATGTAGTAAATTCGCCAAACATTTTCCCCCTTGTAATCCTAATTTAGCTGATATTAGACTTGTTTTATGTTTTCTGAAAATTTTAGTTGAACGAAAATTGCATTTAAGAATTTTTAAGTTAAATGCTGTCGTATAATTAATGTTAAAATACAAATTTATATATATAATCAGAGAAAGTTTCTTCATAAAATTTTTGATATGCGAGTCTGTCTTAAAGACTATCTTAGGTATAAATATATATTTTTTGTAACTAAAAATACGCGATGATTCATTCGTATTAGGTTAGTTTTATTAACATAACTTAGAAATCCACTGTGCAGAAAAAGTTTCACTTAAACTATAAATACTTCGATTTCTCGATATAAAAAGAACATCTACTGAAACACGTGCCTTAATTGGAAGTTTAGTTTCTAATTTCATACACTTTAAACGCGGCTAAAAATAATTAATTCAAAACTCTTATTATTGAGTTTATTCTTTCAGCGATGCGAAATAAAATAGCTCCATAAGGTTTTTATTTTAGTTCTATATTTCTAATATGCTAATATATTCCTGTTGTCAAGACTTTAGAAAATTACCATCTACAACATACTATCTGTGTTTAAATTCTCAAAATTGTTTATACTTTAATGAAATTTTATTTATTATTTATTGCGTATAGAAACTGCAAAGAATAAAACCATTTAAAGAAATTTGATATCAAGTCGGCAGCTGTGAAAAGTTATTTGAATTAATTTAAAAACTTAACTGAAATGTGATCTTTTTTTCTTGCAGAGGAACGCAATTATACAATATCTAATGTTTTGTGAATGTAATTGTGCGAATTTTTCACTAAAGAAAAATCAGAATTGAAGGCTTCAGTTTGTTCAGTCACGTAATTTTTGATGCTTAGTATTGTAAAGCATGCCCTGTTGCAGCTAAAAAAAAAATGACTATATAAATATTGTTAATGTGGAAGCACTTATTTTTTTCAAAGTAGCTGTTGTCTTAACGCTTTGTACCCACAAAGAATTTTTCGTAGGATTATGAATTCATGATACTAATTGCAGACTTCTTTTTCTTTTTTTTTTTGAATTGACACTTTTATCCAAATGCCTTCAAGATGTTATGCCATGCACCTTTAGATGAAAGACTAGTTACTAATTTTATACTGAAAGAAAAATTCGAAGATTTTATGTAATTAATTTTTTGCTCCTTCAACTTTTAGAAGTCTTGAAACTTTCCTCGATGTAAAGTTTGTGCTGGAAATCAGAATTTAAAAAAATCATACCAAACAAAATTTATTATACTTACTAAGTTTAAACAATGCTTATATAGAATGAAAATAAATATTACTTCAACATTAATTTTTATACTTTATCAGTGCAAACTTAGCATTGTATATAAAAGCTTAGATTGCGACATTTTAAAATCTCAAATTTTTTAACAAAAAAAAACAGAACTTTGCAATGACAAACTCTTAGAGCTTACGCATGGTAAAAGCTCTTATCAAAGTTAATCACTTTAATTTACGCAACTTTTCAATAAGAAGCTCTCAATTATACACATTACGTGATCAGGTTTCTTAAATTTTGAAAACTTCAGTCATTCTTAATAGTACTTTTCAGACATAATGATTCTACAAATCTGATAAAAAAAAAAAAAAAAAATTAGTGTAATAGGTTTTTTCTATTAACACAAACTTTAAACTTGTTGATAAATGTTACCTTTAAGGCATATGATAAACACTCATTACCCTAATAAAACCACGTACACAAATACTTCAAATCTTTAATTTTTTTTTCTCATTAAAATTGAATTAGATTTTAAACAATTTTAAAGAACAACAATTTCTGCCAGAACAATTATACAAGCAGTCGCTTTGAAACTAAACCGTGGTGACTCAAAAAAGCAAGTTTTTCAGGAGAGCGATTTCTAACATTCCATGCTAATGCGAATCGCGCCAATGCGATAACAATTTATCTGCTCTTTAAATTAATTTTATGGAACTATGAAGATAACAGGTTGTTTCTCTAAAAGGGTGAATTTCGTTTAAAAACAAAATGACCTAAATATCTCATTTTTCGAGTTACTACGGTTTAGTTTCAAAGCAACGAAGTGTCTATTATATTTACATTTAAGACAGACATGCGATTTCAAAATTCTTAATGAATAATATTTTTGTATATACTAGTCTTCAAAATTATTTTCTAATTTCTGAATCATGTATAAAGCTTAACAACGTGAAAAGAACACAATGTCAAAAACAGATATACTATAATATCGATATAATAATGAACCTTTCAAAAGTAACACAAATACAGAATGTAACACAAATTATGCGTATTGAGTTATATATAAATAGCGATAAGTAATCCTTTCTTTAAATGTATGAATTATCTTTTCGTAATTGACACTCCTCTCCAACGACTTACAATGTTTATCTTCATAGGCTTTTCTCGGAGGAGGGGGGGGGGGGAGAGTCTTATCCGTTCAACAATCATTCCGATCCAAGCTGTATCCTAACGATTTTCCTAGCTCTCAATATTTTAAGTCCATTGCTCTAAAAATTAGTAGCAATTGGTTTCTTGATATTGCAGTTTCCTTGAGTTCCTAAATTTTGTTTCCTTTAAATTGAATCTTTACCTGTAAATAAAAAGAAATACTGGTTTATTAAATTAGTAAATCTAATAAGTAGAAATGTTTGGCTTCTAAGCCACCAATTTCAGAAATCTTTCAAGAGGAAAAAAATTTAGTGTTTCAAATTTCTGGCTATTTTTCGTGTTATTCCTACCGCTATTTTGTCCCGCAGTGGACTGATCGTTAAGACACGGTTCTCAGCAGATCACCGAAATCAAGCATCACTGGCTGTGGTCAGTGAGCGGGTGGGTGACCACTTGGATCAGTCTGCGTACGGACCGAGGGTGTGCGGTATTGGTCCTCGCTAAACTGTTCTACCGTAAAGTACTACCGTAAAGGTCGTCGGGCTACCGAATCGGGGGTGCCATTCCCTCTGCGGAGGATCAAAATTGTGATGGCATGTCTTCGGATCATCCTCAGGGATGTTTCCCAGACCGTCGCCAATAGCCCATTGTGCAATTCTAGTGCGACGTAAATGAACAAATCAAACCTACCGCTATTTTACCACTATGTCCTAGTGGTGCCATGAGAAGACTCGTACTATGTTTAAGAAGTCAACGGTAAAAAAAAAAAAAAAACTGATGGTAAGAATTTTGTAAGACTTTGCTCATTATTCTAATCTCAGAATTTTATTGGGTTTTCTAAATTTTTAAAGGTTTTTAAATTTACATAGACAAATTACATTTTCTTGATGAAGTAGGAAGAATGTGACGATCACCGCATTTTACATTTTTTATAGAGCATTTGACTCCCGGGGGTTGAGCAGTAGCGCTTCGCGCTGTCGTGTCACAGGTCCCTGGCTCGATCCTCGGCCCGGGCAAGGTTGACTCAGCCTTTCATCCCTTCAGTGAGTCGATAAATTAGTACCAAGCATGCTTGAGAACTAAACACTGGGGGTTCCGCGTTCGGTTGACCACCTGACAGGAACATCTGCTCCTGCACCCCTGAGCCCAAGAAAAACAAGATGGGTACAGTAGGCCTTGGCCCTCTACGGGCTGTCGTGCCACTGAGTTTAGTTTAGTAATATTTATCAGTTTGAAATAAGAATAAAATTTTCTGGATGATCCCAATTTATTAAAGATTACACCTGAGGTATACAAAGAATTAAGTTCTACCTGTTGCGATGCCAGGACACTATTTTTTCATACAGCTTAGAATTTTTTTTTTTTTTTTTTTTTTTTTTTTTTGGAGGGGTGAATATTAATCATTGATAGCTTCTACTAAAAATTGAAGAGTAGAGTTTAAAAATGTATTTATGAAGGAACTTTAATACCAGATCAAAGATTGTACTAATCTGTCAACGTTTTCTGAAGAGTAGTCGGAAGTTTGGTAATTTAACATACTTCACGTATTTCAACATCTCAAATAAATTCCTAATTATTTTTTTAAACATTTTTGAAGAATCGTTCTATTTATTTGGATTAGTAATATAAGATTTATACGCATTAAATTGGTAAAAAAATATTTGCATTACCGTGAAATTCACTAGTTTCGGTCATAAATTTTTAACACATGGAATTAACTTTGCATAAATTTTTTTGCGTCTAAAGATGTTTAGATGAGCTTCATTAATTGTGGAGATTAAAAATACGAAAAGAAATTAGCCTTACTGGACTGAAACTTTCAACTGCTCCTTTGCCTTAACTATAGTCTGACCATATTTTCTAGATTACTGCTACCTTTCATATTTAAGATTAAAGAATCCAAATCAGTCTAGAAGGATGAATATTTATTCAGAGAAAGTATGTTTTTGAGCAGATTTCGTAACTTAAAATAACGTCTGCTCTAACTAATTAACATATTTAATGTTCAGCCCTTGAATTATTAAAATTGAGTCTCTGTGGGGGGAAATCCAATCATTGGATGAGAAGTTATTCCATGCGATTTTGCACCTTGTTCATAATACATTGTAGCATGCTTAACCGAGATATCGTGTAAGATAATATAAATGAGGTTACTGTTAGCCATTTCAGTGCAAGCTCCTCTTACATTCGCTTCGTTATATAATTTACATTAAGTGACGATGCGTGGGCCGGGATAGTCTGGTTGGTGGGGTGCTGGACTCTCGTTCGTGTGAACGTGAGTTCGAATCTAACCGTCCGAAGACTTCTCGTGTAGTAAATGGTAACTAGTGCACGTTAAATCTGTCGGGTCACGAGGTTCTCCTTGTTCCCATAACAAATTATACCTCTTTGAGTACTGAATTGGAGATTGATCGTTCTCTGGTTAAGGTCAAAATTACGATCTGGATGAATGAAAGGATATATGAACGGGTCCTTCTATAAACTGGTGTGACGAATGGGTGTGGCAGAAGTCTAATTATGGGTCATGGAAAATAATCGCACTCCACCACTAGAAAACAATCGTACCCCAGTCCCTTAATGGCCTATGACAACTACAGTGAAGATGCATCTTTCATATTGTATTCCACACATTAAAACTTTAAACGAAATACTGTACAACCAGGCACATTCAGATAGAGCAAGTTTGAATATTATGACGAAACTCGTAAAATTTGAAGTTATGGGTTTTGATAAAGTTAAACTTCCTTACCTCAAAATAAACGAAAGTTAGTTTTCCTGGAATATTATGGGTGTACAGCAGACTTTTAGAAGATTTGTTTACCTTTCTGTACGACTATTTGAGTAGACAACTTTCGTGAGTTGTGTCTTTTTTCCCTGTTAAAAAAAAGAAGACTATTAAAAAATGACTTATTAAAAAAATGCTAGAATACTCATGACTATTTAAAATTTATCCATTACCTTCGGAAAAAGTCCAATGTGACGAGTGCTTGCGTCAATACGGATGTCAAATTTAGAGTTATCAAAGTTTTCCTATCCGTTTAATGTCCTAAGGAATATGCATTGAAATATAAATCCATAAAAAACTAAATGTTCAGTTAACAAGGAGTTTTAATAATCTTTAAGCAGACTTAATAAAGCTTTCACTTTTCATGCAATTTGCCCCCTCTGAACTACTTGTTCTAATAGTAATACAAAACACTAGAAAATTAATGCTATTTACCTCTAAACGATCATCGATTTAATCCTAAATTTCTATTCCTTAAACCCTGAGCAGCAATGCATATCTTTATTTAAAAATGTACTCCCTATATAGTCGTAGGTATTAATCGCTACCGAAAAATTTGCATCCTAAACCCCCCGTGCTGGAATTACTACACTGTAGTTTAAGTCTTTAGTTTTAAAATAGTTCAGATACGTTTAAACGAGAGAGACTTAAATCTGAAATTAAAATCTACTTTAAATTTCTAGTGCTGGAAAAGTTAATTTCGCTATATTAAAATTTTTTCGCTTTAAAAACATTTATATGGATGAATAAAATGCATATTAGGGTCTATATAGTTTTGATACGAGAAATAATGTTAAATATGCCTTAATATCGGTGTATTAAATATAATGGCGCTAGCCTCTTTTTTTTGCACAAGCTGTAAGTCTTTACATAACTATAAATCTAAAGCTTTATACAGGGTGGTCCCGAATTCATGGTACAAACTTTAATGGTAGGTACAGGACATTGTAACAATGATTTATTGTATAGGAATGTATAGTCGCAAGTGACGCGGTGAGGCGTAAACAGGGGAAAGAAAAGGAAAGAGAAATGGAGTGATCGGTTGGTATCATTGCCGGTAGAGGGCAGTAGTGTGCAGTTTGGTGCTTGATGGATTGGGCGTGGTGAACCAATCCCTTGGCCACCCCGATCTCCCGATTTATCGAGCCTCGATTACTTTTTATGGGGACATCTAAAGCATCTTGTTTATGAGACTCCAGTTGACTCAGATGAGGATCTCGTCGCTCGCATATCTGTAGCTGCTGCAGGTGTGCGTGAAATACCAGGCATCTTTGAACGTGTACGCCAATGGCTCCACCGACGTTGTCAAGCATGTATCGATTCTGGTGGACGCAATTTTGAACACTTACTGTAAACATGACACTTGTCAACAACGCTTTCAATAAAATCTTTGTTTTTCCTTTCGGCCGTTATTTCTCCAGTTTACGCCTCACCACGTCACTTGCGACTATACATTCCTATACAATAAATCATTGTTACAATGTCCTGTACCTACCATTGAAGTTTGTACCATGAATTCGGGACCACCCTGTATATATACTATCTGCAAACAATCAGATTTAGCTGTTAGGATTTTAAGAGAACTAAGATATGTTAATTCTCAGATTATCCAGTATATCGTTGAGTCATAGTATGATTATTTTAATTACAATACCTTTCTAATCATTGATAACCTTTCTAATCACCAGTTTTAAATTGAACCATATTTCTGTTCAAGTTGAATATTCAGCGTGACACTTACTGTTGAAGCAAATTCAAACAATATCGTAGATTTTAACAGTGCAGAAAAAAAGTAGGAATCCTCATTTTAAAGGTATAGGCATATTCTACCAATATATACGAGGAGTTCGAAATTTCATCAAAATTATTTAAAAATTGTTTATTTGAATTTTAAAACAGATATGGAGAGTTCAGAAATTTTGATAGCACATTACGTAAAAGATAGCGTCATAGTTTCCTTTTCAGAAGTGCCAACAAATTGAAAGGTACGACAATTGAGATTTGTTTCCAATTTCATTCCTCCGAGCTTTACCAATGTGGCATAAATATGGCATGAGCCGTGATGGTTCAGGGAATAGAGCGTTCGCCTTCCAATGAGGCGAACCGGGTTTGAATCTCAGTCAATACGAATTCCGCATCCGGCTTGCACCGGCCACAGCGCTGTCGTGAAATATCCTCAGTGGTAGATGGATCATGGGTTAGAGTCCCCTTGCCGTAAGGCTAACCGTGGGATCTCAATGTGGCATAAATGTGGCAATGTGGGATCTCAATGTGGTAATGGGAGGTTCTCGTGGTCTTTCTCTCCATGTAACGCAAATGCGGGTTAGCTCCATCAAAAAGTCCTCCACAAAGGCAAATTTCTCCCAATACTCGATCCAGGAGTTCCCTTGTCTTCTGGATTGGGTTCAAAATTACAAGGCTACAGAGTTGAACATCAGCAGTCGTAATCCCTTAAAATTGGGTCGGCTGTTCAACGAAGGTTATAAAAAAAATATGGCATGGTACGAGATACGAATTTCAAATTTTTAGGAAAAAATTGCTACCGGAAGTAATTGTTTTGTTTTTAAACAGATTTCTTTCACAGATTTCTCAGGATAATCCTGGACTCTTATATTAATGTCAAAACAATTGAAATGACAAAAGTTTAGCTCTTAAAAGACTGGCTGAAACTTAAAAATTTATAAATTTTTTATTATTGGAGGGTATTTTATTTTGTGTAGAAAGGTAGGGGAGAGTGGGGTCAATTGTAACATTTTTTGCTTAACTATTTTTAACTAACAAAGAATCCAATATATTATTAGTATTAATTGACAGACGAGTAAAGTAGACTATCCTCTACTAGAAAAAAAAATAAATACCTTATTTTAAATGTTATTATATTAGTGATTAACAATTTTTGACAGTCGCGCACTTGTTACAATTGTCCCCACTTACGGGGTCAATTGTAACAGTTCATAAATTCAACTAAAACATAGTTAATTATACATATTATCATAGTTGTGATACATTTTTTATTGATCAAAATAGTAATGAAATTTTAGGAGTAAAAATAATAATGAGCAGAGACCTAAAGGATTAAACTTTTAACTTTAAGGGGTTAAAAATTTTAATTTATGCCGTGAAAGGTGACAAATGAAATAATGCACATGCAACATAATATAAATGATATAGGAAACTATTGGTGGTTCTTAAAGAGTTAAGTAATGGTTTGTAAACATAAGATTATTTATTTTCAGCTGTTACAGTTGTCCCTTTACTTATTGTTACAATCGTCCTCAAGTCGCCATTTCAGCTTCATTTGTTAAAAACAATGCTAGTTAATTAACAAAACTAATCTTTTTTTCTTAAAATGTTAATTAAGGTGTCCACTTACATATTCGGTTAATAATTTTTATTTGTTTAAACAAAATTACTATGTTACAATATAATATTCTAACACCAAAAAAAGTACTTACGTAGCGTGAAAATATCTTTTGTGATATAACTCTTTCAAAAGTACATAAAAATGGTTGCCAGCAGGGGTGTACATGTAGATTTATTAAATATACCTTGTGCGCCACGTAGGAACCGAATCTAGAACCCGACACTCGAAATATTTGCTCTGTTACAATCGTACCCTGTTACAATTGACCCCACTCTCCCCTACAGTCTAAAAATAAATGTTAAAGCTAACTTATCAAAAAGCTTCTTATAATGTATAGTAAGGTCAGAACCCTACAGGAATGTATTTTGTTGTACAAAACTATTGGAGATTAAAAAGGAAGTACTGCTTTAAAGTCCTATTGTAAAGAGACATTGTTTTTAGAGATTTCAACAATTAAAGACTTCGTATTCAAACTTTAATTTTGTTAAAAAATAAAAATTACAATAAAATAAATTTTTTATTTCCAGTACAATACGAAACTCCGCGCTGAAAAATAAACGAATGGGCAATAAGAAAACTTATTTCTTATTTTTTAAGGGAGGTAGAAGTTCTCTGAAAAACCAGAACTTGAAGAGTACAACCAAAATTGTTAGACTTGCTGTAAAAAAATATTGTAGTCTGTTTATACGGCTTGCTTCATTTATCAGAGAAAAACTTCAGTTGTCTATTCAATGCATCTATTCAAATGTCTTATTTGCATTTTCATTCAGTAGTTTTCAAGCAGCAAAATAAGAGTTGTATACCACCTTAAGTATTTCAACTTTAGAAACAGAAAGAAAAGAGAAAGAAATTTACCGAATAACTGGACGGAATCTGCTTAGTAAAAGTAAGAAAAATAATATAAAAAACCCCCGTTTGTTTTAAAATAAACTCTCATTTCTGTTTGTAACCCCCCCACCCACGTGCATTCTTTTTTTATATTATAAATCTCAAGTGCTCCCAAATTATTTTGATACAATATACTAGATTCTGCAAATATTCCTTACATACAATATACTAGATTCTACAAGTATTCTTTACTTACAAAAAACAATTTAAAAAGAATATAGTTTAAAATATATTTACCTTTTGTTTAGTAGCTAGCCGCATTTTTCTTTTAAACTTTATAATCATTATTTTAAATGGGAAAGTTTAAACTTAGAGAACTACAGCTAAACAACCACAGCGTTCGTTCGTTCGTTGTAGTGGAACTGGGCGTCTGAGGTCATTACGGCCCTTTTCCCATTCATCCTGAAATTAGACTAAGAAACATACATGACAAGAAAAAAGTTTGGGGCGCAAAATGGAGTTCGAACAACCACAGCGTAAAATTTACATTTCTAAATGTTTTGTTACTCACTTTAACATTCTTTAAATAATAAACGTTAATGATCATATGACCTTTCATTCACGCATTTGATTGGCCGTTAAAATATGCATATTAAAGTAGTTGGGGGTAGTAGTAGTACTAAGCGGATGGTTTTCTTGTGTTGAGTTCAGTTGACAAGATGGGTAGGTATTTAAAGTCGCACTATAGCTGTGCAATGGGCTATTGGCGACGGTCTGGGAAGCATTCCTGAGGATGATCCGAAGACAGGCCATCGCAATTTTGATCCTTTGCAGAGGAAATGGCTTCCCTGTTTTGGTAGCTCGAAGTAGAGCACTTTACGGTTGAACAGTTTAACGAGAACCCTCGATCCTTACACAGGTTGATCAAAGTGGTCCCCCACCCGCTTACTGACCGCAGCCAGTGATGCCTGTCTTCGGTGTTCTACTGGGAACCGAACTTTACGATCAGTCCACTGCGAAACGTTGAGTTGATGAAGAGGATCTATGCGTCTTCTTTTTATCCTCATCGGCTTGTTATCCCGAATGATGAAGTAGTAATAGTACTTTATTTACGTCACACTAAAGCTGTACAAATGATGTTTGTGCTATTGTCGACGGTCTGGGAAAAACCTCTGAGGAAGATTTGAAAAAATATCATCACAATTTTGATATCCTTTAGAAGGGATGGCTAGCTGGATTTGTGCGTAAGACATGACGTGACAGGTACTGAGAACCGATGCCGTGATGATCCTTTCACAGACTGATCAAGGCTGTCACCCATTCGCTCACTGACCACTGCTCGTGATGCTGTATTTTACAATCAGTCTACTGTGGGACACCTTGGATGATGATTGCGAGTTAAGCTGCCTGTCGACCAGTTATCGCCCCTACTTTGGTAGCCCGATGACCTGCGCGCGAAGTCAAACACTCTATGGCAGAACAGTTTCACGAGGACCATTACCGCTCACCCTCGGCGGATTATGGTGGGAATCAAATCTTTTTAATCTCGCTTTTTTTCTTTCATTTTTTATTTAGTAGCTGTGGTTCTTACTCAATAAAAAATTAGTTATTTCTACTACAATTAGAATTTTGAATGTAATTAACTTGCAAGTTCTGACGTTCTACGATGACTTTAAGGCACTAATCTGCGGCCTCCAGTGTTGTAGACTGGTATCTTATTTCCTCGACCATCCTGGATTATGGAAATTTAGATACCTTCATTTTAGAGCCATCACTGGCCGACCGATATCGCCGTTCCGAGAAACACTCTGAAGCGTGAAGGTAGCGGGTTCGGATTTCCCTTTAATCCCGGAATTATCTGTGTGCCATTTTTCTCTAATTTATGCCGTCTATTCTTTATTTGCAAGAGTTTATAAGCTGTTCTTTGTATTGAGCACTTAGTTTGCGAATAAATAAAGAAAACTCTCCATAATATATATGAGTACCAACTCAGTTTTGGTGACTTAAGTATTAAACTTGTTTTCCCAGCACACTAAGTTGCAGATGGACAAGATTTTTGAGTCATCAAATTAGCAAATACATGCCTTTAATAAAAATGAAGAAAATAAGCGTTCAAAGCTCCACTTTTAGTGATTAAATAAAAAACACCGTCACTAAAAATTATATCACATTTTTCAGAACAAAAAACATAAAAGAAGAATTAACTAATGCTGTGTGAAGTTTCAAAATAATTCAACAGCAGAACTTTCTCTCCCACCCGAGCTAAAAAGACTACGATTAACCCATCGAGCCTGTGCCCGCCTTTCTACTTCATAGTCGAAAAGTGGAGACTCCTATAGGGTAAGGTGACCGAGAAACTAAGGTCTCGAACTTCGATACAAAAGATCACAGGTTCGTGACCTGTTACCATTAAATAAACTCAGTTCTTTTAAGTCCCGCAGTGGACTGATCGTAAAGACTCAGTAGACTCCCAGTAGATCACCGAAGTCAAGTATCACTGGTTGCGGTCAGTGTGCTGGTGGGTGGCCACATGGATCAGTCTGCGTAGGGACCGAGGGTGTGTGGTATTGGTCCTCGTTAAACTGTTCTACAGTAAAGTGTTCGACTTCGCGTGCGGGTCGTTGGGCTACCGAAGCGGGGGAGCCATCCCCTCTGCAGAGGATCAAAATTGTGATGGCATGTCCTCGGATCATCTTCAGGGATGTTTCCCAGACCGTCGCTAATAGCCCATTGTGCAGCTCTACTGCGACGTAAATGAACTACAACTACAACAACAGTTCTTTTATGTGGCTAGTTTATAAGCAGCAGTAGTAGTAGTAGTATACTTTTTTACGTCACACTAGAGTTTTAAAATAGGTTATTGGAAACGGTCTGGGGAGCACCCCTGAAAATGATCCGAATTCATGCCTTCACTATTTTGATCCTCGCCAGAGGGTATGCCTACCTCCCGCTTTGGTAGGCCGACAACCTGCGTGAGTACCGTAAAGTGATCCAAACACACTACTGTAGAATAGTTTAACGAAGACAAATGCCAAGCATCCTTGGTACCTTTGCAAGCTGATTAAAGTGGTCACCAGCCTACCCACTCACTGACTGCTGTCTGCCTGTGATGCTTGATCTCGATGATCTACCGGGAACCGTGTCTTACGATTAGTTCATTGTTTATATCTAGCTGAACCCTTTGTAATTACTGTGTGTATGCTGCCTTTAATCCAGGTACAAAAAGTTTCATCAATTAGTCTGCAGGCAAAGCAAATAATCGTAAATGAATACGAGTCAAAGACCAAAAAAGTCACCCCATTTGCACATGGTAGGTACTTTGTTTACAGTCGCAATAGAGCTGCACAGTTGGCTATTGGCGACAGTCTGGGAAACATCCCTGAGAATGATTTGCAGTTATGCCACCGCATTTTTGATCCTCTGCAGAGGGGATAGCTCCCCTGCTTTGGCAGCCCGATGACCTGCGCGCGAAGTCGAGCGCTTTATAGTAGAACAGTTTAACGAAGACCGATACCGCGCATCCTTGGTTCGTAGACAGGCTGATCAAAGTGGTCACCCACCCGCTTACTGACCGCAGCCTGTGATGCTTGACTTCAGTGTTCTATTGGGAACCATGTCTTTACTATCAGTCCACTGCTGGACCATTTGCACATGGATGTAATACATAAAACCAGCCCTTGAGTGTTTATTCAGGAAATTGCAAGTCAGCCTAGCAGTTTGTTTGACGAAAAGAACATAAATATGCAAATTTACATAAATATGCAAAACTTTAAGTGCAAGCGTCACCACGTGCACTTTGTTGATTTGATTGTTGTTAGCTTGGCGAACAAGGCCAAGGTTGTTAGTTTTTGTTTAATTCAAAATGTCTTAATCCATGTAAGCAAATCAAAATTTCGTGAATAGACCATTAGCGTATCTCTAGTGCAATTTTAAAACTGAAACCTAAATTTTTGTGACGAACTCGTCTTCAGATATGAGTTAATTGTTTAAAAATTAGGCGCCTGTCTCAACACCATTCTAACTTCTCTTATAATTTATCAACACGGCATAAAATAATTATAATTATTACTTTTTTCTTCAATTGAATTGGCCCTTTTTTCCCCAGCTTACTTCTCTTTTCATGAGAACCAAATCATGGAGTTTGTTCCGGGCATTCTAAAACCTCTGTATGTCACTGCTTTTCGAACAAAATTAAGAATTCTCTGCTGCTTATATCTGGCATTTTTCTCCTCGTACACAGTTAAGAATTCCGGAACTAGTTACGAAAAAAAAAACCGACACTCTGATATTATACCATATTTTTTATGTGATATATATGAGCCGCTCAGAAGCCAATGCGGTTAAGTCCGATTTTTGATATTTTCTGATTTTTGGAAATTTTGATAAAATAAATAATAATCTTCTTAGTTATTAAAGGATTTACTCGTTGGTTACTTTTTTCTAGGTTAGACAGCCCTTTTTTTAATAGCTTCTGAATATATTGTATAATAATTTCAGAAGCCATTGTGAATAAGTACACCTTTTATCAATATTTTTTTACATAAACTTTGAAATAAAAATTAAATTCTTCTTCTTCTTTCGATATTTGTTGGTAACACTGAAAAACAAGAAATTCATAGTAACTCAGGGTTGCCAGACGTAGTATTTTTAATACTACGGTAGTATTTTTTCACCAGAAAAAAAAGGGGTATGGTATTTACCTCCAATTAAGCACGACTTTTACAGGACATTAAGGACAACACGTGGAGATCAAGATTTACATTTAAATAACTCGGAAGAAGATGATGTTTGTTATGATGAATAAGCATAAAACTTATGACAATAAATGTTATTTTATTATTTTTACATAAATTTCTTATCTTTTTCATCGGCCTAAAGGTATAAGTCCTAAAATTTTTAAGATGCTGTCATTATTTCAATAAATACTTACGTTTTTATTTACACATCCTGTATATATCTTGTTTTTTTGCAGAGTTTACACCTCGAAAAAAGACTTTATACACTTTTCTAATTAAATCAATAAACAAAGAATTTTAGAAACTAATGTATCAAAAAACATTAATTTTCTCAATTTTTGTGTTTTGGACTTAACCGCATTGGCTTCTGAGCGACTCACATTTAATTTAGATTATTTGAGGTCTCCGGAAAGTAATGACATTTTAATCAAATGAGGACTAATGGCGTAACTTGAGTTCATTTTTTTCATTTTTCATTATGCCTGTTACAATTTTCTAAATGTTTTTTCTCGTTAAAAAAATAATAAAAGTAAATCCGAGTCACATCCTTTACCTACTCTTGATTCAAACATTATTACTTTCTAGATATTTCAAATAATATAAATCCAAAAAACAGATTGAAATCTCGTGAATAACATCTCGGCCAAACGAATGTGAAATTTACTTTCTTTTTATTTTTTTAGCACATTTAAAATCATTATCAAAAGTGAATTAAAAAGAGTATACGCATACCAATTAATATTTAAGCGAGAAAATAAAATAAAAACCCAATTGAAATTTGCCACATCACCAAAAAAGGAAAGATAATGAAAAACATGCTTGATTGTCAGTTAAAACTTTCAGGTGTGTTTCTGAAAACTCTTTCCAACTTCCTCTGATAATTATATTTCTTTTTACTTTTTCAATATCGTCTTACTTAGTTGTGATTCATTAAAAATTTGAAAGCTTTTTTTTCTGACTTGATTATAAGTTTGTAACTTCTAATTAGCATTTTCATCTTTGTTCTTGACAAGGATTCTTTTTTTTTTTTTTTAAATAACGGCAGGCACTGAACTTTTGCTCTTCGCCTCAGAAGATGCCGGAAGTGTTGCTCATTTATCGTTACCCAGAGGGCACCTGTGAACCAAAGTCACAGAGGCGAGCAAAATTACCCACGCCACGCTGTCACAAATACCCGTTCATAGGGAGAGCCACATTCATACATTCACACATCAGAAGACAACACAGAGAGAGAGATACATCCATGCCCAGAGCGGGATTCGAACCTGCAGCCATTGGCTTCGCAGTCAGGCACGCTAACCACTCGGCCACATGGCAAGGATTCTAAAAACACCTATTAATGGCGGTCATTTGGAGACGTACACGAGTTGCACATCTCTGACTCAAAATATTAAAATGACCTATTTCTTTCTTCTACACATTGGCCGGGATAGCCTGGCTGTTAGAGCGTTGGACCCATGTCCGTGAGGTCGTGAGTTCAATACCCACCGACCGAAAACTCCCTGTGTAAAAAATGGCTACTGGTGCATGTTAAATCTGTCGGGGTTACAAAGTAATCCAAGTTCTCGTAACAAATCAATACCTCTGGGGATACTGGATCGGATAGTGACCTTGCTCTAATTCAGGTCTGAATTACGATCTGCGGATAAATGGATGGTTCGAAACTGGGACCCCCCCCCCGTAAAACCGGATATATATATATATATATATATATATATATATATATATATATATATATATATATATATATATATATTATATTTAAATTGCTCTAATATTTTAAATGGGCAAATATAGTTTACAAAATAATGTTAAATCAAAGCATTCTATTTATAATCCAAGACAGAAGATAAGAATGCTGACAGCAGTAAGAAGATAATAAAAAAGATCAATAAAATCTTATCAATACGATATTGAAAAAGAAAATAACATAGGTATTTACACTAATGAAAAAGGTTTTCTTTTCTTCTCTATTTCATAGAAAACATATAAATGTTGTTCTTGGGGGAAAGCCATAAATGAATAGGAGGGCTCCTTTTCATGAAGATCACGGACGAGCAGGAAAACGGGAAAAGTATGAAGTAGCGAAATTTGCCCAAATAACTACAGAAATTTTTTTTTTCTAACGAAAGAGCAGGAATACAGTATGTCATTTATATTTACATGACCAACTGTCGAACACTATATAATTTCTTAACCAGTTCAGAACCAGTAAATGGAGAAAGACACACTTTCGCAGGCTCGCACATTCGAGTATAAGTACTGAAGAGTACGTACACACAAGTTGTAGTAATACCAGAGTATCGAATTGAGTTCATGTTCGTAGAATCTTGGGCCTCCGAAGACAGCTGGTTATGGGAACTCTGGAACATTTGAAGTAACATATTTTTTGATGTCGCACAGTCTGTCGTTCCTATAAAATATTCCCTGATGGATTAAAATTAGTTCAGAACTTCAATTTCAGTAATATAATTGAAGAGCTGAATGGATAAATGGTCTAAGTAACATTTGATTGTATACCGTGATCAGATCAGCAGAATAATTTGATTTTGAGAATAGATTAAGTATTCAAAATGTAAAAGTTATTAAAATGGCTGCCTTTTTCATGACGATTTGAGATAAATTTCACGACTGATTTTTAACTAAGCATTTTTTTTTTAAAATTTCAAGTGCTAGTTCAGGCTGAGTTTTCATTTCAGGTATATTGTTTGATGTATCACTTCAATGCATTTAGTATTTTTCTCATTTTACGTTTATGTGTAAAATATACTTTGCTCCAAAAGTTGCTCAGTTAACAATGAGTATAAGGGATTTAGAATGATGTGTTAAATGCCTTAGGTTCTGAACGCTTGACATCCACTTCAGCTGAAGACATTAAAAAGTTTTTCTCAAGGAACGTAATTCTTCCCTCATCTGTGACACTATACACTTTATTTTCATTTGGTGACAGTGAATTATACGTACATGACAGCAATACCCTGTTCACAAAGTCACTGTTCCTATTCATTTGACGCTCTAAATGGCAAATTCTAGTCCACTCCCTATCTCTCATGCTGGATTTAAACTTTATTTTACAACATGCCACAGTTTTTATTGACACGGCACATTCTCCTTCTATAGCTCTACAGCCCTTGGTGGGCCCTAGCTTGTCCCACAGTTCTATTCCATACAACCCTCTGTTATGTTCACTCCCTTCACACGCGGCACAATAATCAACCATATCTAAAATGTGAATAAAAAACGCAGAACTGTACCGATAACTTTAGCAACGGCCTCACAAATACACCGTTCTCTGGGGAGAGACTGTTGCAACGATCATCTGATGACATTTAGTTTTATGCATCTCAGAACTAAAGTCTGAAGAGCTACGTCAATATCTTAACAACCGGTTAATCGGGTGTTCTGTTCTTCTCGCTCTCGTTATTTATTTCCTCTTCAATTTTCTACCCATGATGTGAGAATGCATGACAAAATGCATGATTGTGTTTATATAATTACATTGTAATCATCTGAAGCAGAGATGGCATACAAAAGGGAGCTTGCACTTCCCTTTAGTAGATGATTACTTATAGATTAAGTAGTATTAACTACGTCATAGAGCCGAAATAGTTCAGGGAATAGAGTGATTGCTTTCCAAAGAATCAGTGTCCGAATCTTAACGATAGCTTATCGAATCGAATATCGTTCCTTGCTCAAACCGACCACATTTTTGACGTAAAATATATATCCAGTGGTTGATGATTTTTGGACAAATCTCCTTTCCGTTGGGCTAACCATGGGAGACTTTTATAGCAAATGCGTATTAGTTTTATTTAAAAAGTTCACCACGAGAGCTAGTTTGTCCCTTAACTTTATTTCAGAAGTTTCCTTAAGTTATGCTAATAATTAGTGATAAATAGCTAATGTTACAAAGCTACTGTACTGAACGGTGCAAGTCTGATATGGATTGGTTGCTTAACACTTGTTATAACTAAGTTTAAGCGTTAACTTCAGGATGGAAAACCAGCAGAGTTCAATTTAATTTTATCCTTATTAATTGGCTTTTTAATAAACTACAGTTTTAAAAGTTTTAGCACCTATTTCTACTAAATTTCCTGGACAATAATACTGCTTAAAAAGAACAGAAAAAGTAGCCGATTTAAAGAAATTAGATGTTTGTTTTAAAATACATTTAATTACAACTTTAAAAAAAATAGATATGCATATTAAAAATATAAATAAAGTTTAATGAACGAGTTTTCACAGTCAAGCAATAATTTATAAACATAATTGAAAAGAAAGTTTTTAAAAAAAGTCAATTTTCAGATCCTGCCTATCAGCTTTGTAGAATTGGTTGTGTCTCTTCAATTGTCACAGGACGTCTAGGAACTCGATAGTTGCTCTTGAATGCAAAGATAACTGCAGTTATCACCTATAAATTAGAAAGAAAAAGAAAAGTTAACCTATGAGCAGAAAATTATGTAAAGTGTTTCGTAATCGCTGCCTTTAATGCATATATTAAGAAATCCTTGCTAAAAAGGAAAGTAAAAGGTATGCAAATTAGTTCCCGCAAATTAATATTCAAGTGAGGAGGGAAATACAAACATTTATATTAAGTGTGGTGCTGACGGAACATTCTGAGTTTGTTTTCACACACCTATCATTTTTAGCTAGAAATAATTAGGTTTTCTTTTCAATATAAATCATACATTCTGATTTGCAGTGACTTGTTGCACCACATATATATATATATATATATATATATATATATATATATATATATATATATATATATATATATATATATATATATATATATATATGTATATATATATATATATATATATATATATATATATCGGCTCATATCGGATCGGTCTCTGTAACCGATTACTCTTTCTTTTCCCATATTCTCCCATAGGAGGAGTCAGAATTGTAAAATAATTGAACTTTTTTAAAATTCGCAATTAGTATTATTTATTGGTATTATGAACATTATTAACCCTTTATTCATCTAAGGAATTTTTAAGTCCCACTAATAATATTTCCAAATGGTATTGAGACGGAACAAAATATCTCATCCGGACTTGTCTGCTCCAGTATACTTTCCAATTATCATAACTAATTGGCAGCACAAGATTAATTGAACTTAAGGATCGCCTTTGGAACTATTTAGCTGTTGATATTTCGTTCTAAGTGGCCATTTTATGATCAATGTTTGCTGTCCTATTCTTAGCTTTCTATCCGGATCAATTTTGGAAGTATGTTTTTCATATTTTTTTATTGACTCCTTAACATTTTCAACTAATTATAAAGCAAAGTATTATTGTTTAACTTCAATTAAAATTTTTTACTGAGTTTATTTTTCCTTGGGACTTTAATGTCCCGACTGGTTTTATATTCATTCAATCAATATTTTATAAACTGTATTGAGAATAGTGTTGAATTATTTAATATGGTTTAGTTACATTTATTGAAATATTTATGCATGACTTGCTTTCTCTATTGAGTTGTAGTAGCATTTTTAAGTAAGCTCATTAATTAATTTATTTATTTCATTTATTTCACTCCGAAGAAATTAAAATTGTGTGTGGACTGAAATTCATTATATTCTAATACATCTGAATACAAAAGAGGAAAAAAAAACGGAAATATATACTCACAAATACAAATATTGCAAACAATTTTATTAATTTCATAATAAATGTGGTTTACATTTTAATATTTTTGTTTGATATTTAGAAATAAAAATACATGCGCAAGTATTGAACTACTCTTTATATTTTTCTAGTATAATTTTGAATCTCTAAGTAATTTTGTTTTAAGTCAGTTGTGTACCAAATCCTAATGGGACTTAAAGTGTTAAGTTAAAAACTCAATAAAAAATTAGAAAAACATACTGAATATTAACAAAAATATTTGTCAAATTGTAAAATACTTAATGGAAGAAAAAATTTTTACGCATTTTTTGATATTTTCTTAATAACTTAGTAAATTAAGAGTTAATAAAAGTCTGCAGCTCAATGTATTCTGGCACATTTATTTTGACATCAAAAAATATTTCTAAAAATTAAATGCTAGAAAAATAGCACAGAAGATAAAAATGCGATAATAATCATTAGCTTTAACTAAAATCATTGTGACTAAAATACCATGTGTCCCAAAAATTCTTGATGATTTGAATAATCAATTCATGAAAAATTAGGAGTAGACATGTGTTATTCGCCACGTTCTGCTTAGAAAGCAAGTTATTAATCTCACAAAGTATCAAAATTAGTTTTTTTTTTAATCAACAGATGGTGCTGATAAATAGGAAAAACTATAAAGCAATGTTTTTAAAATAACACCCATTTAAGGCAGCGACGTGATAGAACTTATAACCACCGTTACAAATATTTTAATTAGAATGGTCTGGCATGCAGCAAAAAAGCTTGTTTTATAATTTTTCCAGTCAGCAGCACCGTCTATTGACGAAATTTATAACTTAATTTGAAACGTTTTAAGAAGTTTCTGTTTAGCAGATCGAACCAAACCGTACATTCCTAAAACCTTCCATTTTCGTTTAAATGCTTTTTCAAATCAACAGACATTTTTCAGAACACTTGGTATCTGCTTTGCTAATGACTTCTTTATGAATTTTTGTTATTTTTAACAATGAAAAACGAATTTTTAAAATTAAAATGAAAAACATTTTATTGCTGACTTTTTGTTTTATAATATTTGAAACATAACCTTAAAAGTATAACTACTTATAAAGTATTTGATAAGAAATATATTTAATTTGTTTATGTTATTAAAAAAATTAAAAATTTATGCAATTTATTAAATTTCTTGAAAGAAATTAGATAAATGAAGATGAAACTTACTGAAATAGCTTCTAAAGAGTACAAAAAGTATGATGTGTTCTTAATACCACTATAATAGAATGTAAATCCTGATACAAAGCATCCTGTGAAAAATCTTTGAAAGAAAAAGAAAATTTTAGGTTCTCCTAATGTTTAATAATAAAATGTTTAATAATAAATTTTAATGTTTAATAATAAAGTAATATTTGTTAAAGTAAATATTTTAATAAAGAATATGAAGAAAAAAGTTTGCCTTTACCCTGAAAAAGCTCCGAAAGTAAATATTGTGGGTATAAGTAACGGTTGTGGCTCGGGTGTTCCATTAATAGTTCTCCTTGTTCTAAAACGAATAAAAAATATCCTTTTATGCTCTAATTTTTTAATAACAATGAAATTAACAGAGAAATTCTTAAGGGATAGGATATTTAACATGTTTTTAGAAATCAAAGCGAATTTGAGGTGTATGATCAATATTTATTTAAAAAAAACCATTCATCTGATTTATTTCGAATTTTGGTTTTTATCATTTAAAATTATGCAGTTTAACAAAATATGATTTTTTCAATATTTTTTATCTAAATATACTAATCCATTAAAAATAACTCATATTTTTTGTGTGACAATATATTTGGACAAACCAGTTTTTTAATTCGTACAAAGATATTTTTTATTCACGCAATTAATTCCAAAAAATATGAAAAAAGTGAAGAAAAAATATTAAGCTATTTATGTCGCGGCTATTATTGAGGATCAACAGCCTGACTTATTCAAAAGACCGACATGTTATTGCCTTTTCTAATTCTTTAGATCTAAACTTATAAGTTAAACAGGGTGTTGTTTTTCTTTTTGGAAGCTCTTTTTAGTTTTATTAAAAATAATTTAGACTAAAATTTCTATGCAGCAGCAGTTCTTAAGAGTTGTTCCGTGGAACCATAGGGTTCCGTGGAAAGATTACTGAGGTTCCGAAGGTTAGGAATTTTTAACAACTAATAATATTTGTATCTAATCAATAATTCATAATTAGGTTTAATATATTGGTTGTTTATATGAACTTAATTATATGAAATGCCAATGAAAAAAGTAGCAAAATATCGAAAAATATTTTCTTTCTTTCAATTACAGTATATTGAATAAATTATGAGAAAGATATGCATTTTTAAAAAACTCATTAAATATTTCTCATCGAGCTTTTCAATTCAAAATTAAAAAAATCCGTATAAAGAATTATATTTCTCTGATAACTATTTTAAAAGTTTTAATAAAAGCTTTTTTCTTTTTTTTCTTCTTTCAAAAACCATAATTCAGCTTATTTTATTGATTATCAGCATATGCATGCACCTCTAACAATTTTAGAATATTAAATATTTAATTATTCACATTAAATATTTTTAAAACAATTTGTGAATCCCCGTTTATTGAATGGTAACTGGTGCACTTCAAATCTTTCATGGTTAAAAAGTCTTCCAGGTTCCTATAACAAATCAGCACCTCTGGGGGTACTGAAGTAGAGATTAATCGTTCTTTTGTAAAACGGGCTATGATGTGAGTGTGGCTGAAGTTTATTCTTGGAAAATAAGAAACGCAGCCTCTGCGTTAAAAATTCGCTTGATTTCAAGCAGGCTTGCTGGCAGTTTGGTGAACCGGGTTCGAATCCCAACAGTGGCTGGTCAATAAGAATTCCGCTCCCGGCTCGCACCGACCACAGTGCTGGCGTTAAATATCCTCAGTGGTAGACGGATCTTGGGTTAGACTTACCTTACCGTCAGGATAATCATGGGTGGTTTTCGCGGTTCTTCTCAGCGTGTAACTCAAAGGTGGTTAGTTCCATCAAATAGTCCTCCACGACGGCAAAATTTATCCCAATACTTGATCTTTAGGAATTCCCTTGTCTTCTAGATTAGTTTCAAAACTACAAGGCTACGAAGTTGAAAATTGGTAGTCGCAAACTCAAAATTGAGTCTGCTCTTCAACAACGGTTATAAAAAAAGTGGCATAATAGCAACAAAACAATTAGTAGTAGTCTATTTCTTTTTTTAGTTAGTATAATCGCAGCTGCTAATGAATCTTTTTTCACAATGTCGGGTTCCGCCAAAGGAAGCTCGATCATTCGCTCGAGTTTCATAGCTGAAAAAAATTGGGAAACGCTGCTATAGAACATCAGGGCTAAAGAGAATAGAAGGGCTGGTTCACTCCTTTGAAGTAGCTCTCGCCACGCCAATCCTTTGATTTTCTCTAGTGACGTCACTTTGGCGCAAAGCTCGCACTTTTACTTCAAGAACGGAGCGTTCGGCCTTGCTAGCTCTAACTAATATTGGAGCATTTCTTTTTGCGAGATATTCTAAGACATTTGTTATTTTCTATAATGACTTTCCTCAGCTTTTGCAGTGAATTTACAAGAATTTAAAACTATAATCGAAATGCCAGTTTGCGCGATTGCAACTTGAAAAAATTTTGATAGAAAAACAAAAGGAAAAAATATAATTTTCCACTTGTTCCCTAAAGTAAATGAACAACTATGTAAAGAATGGATTCCGAAATGACACAGTTAATATAAAACAGCAATACGTTTATTCTGTCGTTAAAAACTTTAATAAAAGTTCATTATCTAAGTAGAAAACGCCTCGTTACTTCAAAAAGAAAGGCAGGTGAAAAAAATTAAAAAAATGGATAAAGTCAAAGAAAATTAAAATGTAAATAGAAAGTATAAATAAAATATGTAGTATATAGTTGGAATTCTCCTAATTTCATAACATATTTTTTAATAGTTATTCAAATATTTATGATTTTTTTTTTAAAAATTATATTCTCTTAAATTTAAATATCTATAAATTATATCATCTTAAATTTAAATATCTATAAACAATTGTAAAATTTCTAATGTCATTATGAACCTAAATTATTATTTTGTTTCAGTAATTAGCGTTTGAGGTTGATGTTTCCTAATGATTAAGTATGAACAAATTGCTATTAACGACATAATTTAAAATCAGGGATTCTAAATTTAATTTAACTTATTGTTATAAAAGAATATGTAGATAAAAAAAGTGTCGATATATGCTTTCATTTTTCTTAATAATTAAAGTTAAAACTGAACTTTTTAAAATAAAGTATTTATAGTGTCATTTTCGCCATCTAGTAAAACATTTTTATAAGTTTAAAATGGTATTTTTTTTTTTTTTAATATAATGGCCAAAAAAGTTTTTTTGAACTATGTTTATGAACGGAAATAATGTGTTAAAAACGTAAAGTTTGAAAGCTAATAACCAGAAAAAGTCTAACTTATTTTTACAAAGAGAAAGATGCAAAGTTATCATAATATCTTTGCTTGCGATCTCCGAGATCTGTGGACACAGTGACGTCATGAGGAGGGAAATCGTAGCTTCAGCTCTAAGAGCGGAGTGAACTAGCCCTTCTATTCTCTTTAGCCCTGATAGAACATACTCGGTAAGCCACAAGGAAAGAAGAAAATATTTATGTTGTCAAGATATCAATCAAACAACGTTACTAAGAAACTCGAGTATTTCAATTTTCTGACACTTTTTTCTATTACAAATATTCCAAAGTAATCAGTGAAATAAATATAACAAATATGTGAAACTATCCGCTAACAATGTACACCCGCATTTTTATTTATTAATTTATTTATTTAAGTATGGAATTACTACTTGACGATATTTGATAAATTTTCTTTTTCAGTTGACTTCCAATTTAGTGTTCATCAAAAATTTTCGGTTTGTTTCTGTTAAAGTTATCATTAAAAAAGTCAAAGTGCATTTTTTAAAGAAAAATATGTGATGATTAGATTATATTTATTTATTTTTGTACTCATTAACTGAATTTTTTTGTTATAAGGAAACGAAAACGTCATTTCCAGCAGTAGAATAATGACATGGGTAACATATCAATAAAGCACTGCTTCAAATTCCTTGGGAGAACGTATTTTCAAAAAGTGGTTGGGAAAATAAACAAATAAAAAAAGATTTTTATGTAAGCAATATAAATAGTCTTCTGAGTAGGCTCACAATAAAAAACTAGTCACCATTCTAGGTAAAATATTTCCTTTTTTATTGTGTGTTAAGTTCAAGCCTGAAGTGGGGTCTGTAATAGGGCAAAATTAACGGTCGCCACAGTCAGAGTGAATAAATATGTGACTTATGTATGAAATAAAGAGTATGGAAGCCACAAACTATTTTATTTCGAGTGGCCTGCAAAAGCACCACACTTGAATTCTATAAAAAAAATTATGGAACATACAGATAAAATACTGAAACCAGCACCCCCATTTGCTTGATTTAATTGTCAGAAATGGCATTAACTGGATGCGAAGTACTTAGAATGGAGTTACACCATATTAAATTATACTTTTCATGATTTATCCAGAGGGGGATCTATTTTTGTCGGGTAAGCTTATCACGATGTAAGGTAGCAAATGCTATATAAACTTGCAAAGTACCTAACTGGAAATAATTCCAAGATTCAGTTTAATGTAAAAATATCTCATTAGTAATAAAATGTGGCTTATTAATATATTGCTTCTAAACTCTTCAGTTATTGAAAATATCAAATGCAAATTTTAATTACTTGAGCTCTCTATTGGCAGCATATACAGAACAGGCTAGTTTCCCGCCACTACCAAGACCTTGAAGGAGAAGAGCAACAGACACATTCACTAAGGATCTAGAAAAATTTAGAAAGTCGTGATTTAGTTAATTTTTCATATTTGGGTTATTATTTTTGAAAGGGGGATAAGTCATTTGTATATAATATAGTCATTTTGTATTTTTTCGATTTTAATATTCATTGTTGAATTCTTATATTTCACCACATTATAGTGTTAATAACATCATCCAAATTGATTAACATGCACCATATATATTTTGAAAGTCATACAAATACTAACCCTTAAAGGCCACGGACTTAAAAGCCGCAGTCCAAATGTGATTATTCCACTTTCAAACATAACAATGCATTTATGACTGAAAACGATTTGGAACACGATTATCGATGATATTGATGGTCTTTCATACCCATTCAAAAATGCTAGTAATAAAACTGAAAGCACCAGTTTGCCAAGTTTAACACAAGTAGGCAAAGTTTAAAGCGTTTATTTCTTACATAAAATACGAAGTATCAAGTAGTAAATGTATTTAAAAAAAAAAAAACGAAAAAAAACTTTATAAACGGAATGCAGCGAGAGTTCTGTAGAATTGTTGATAATAGTTGCTAAATAATACAATAACTAGGGCAGGGATGGCGAACCAATGGCACGCGTGCCATTTATGGCACCTGACACAATATTTTGGGCACGCCACCGATCACATTTGTTATTACACTATGAATTTTTATTACACAAATGTTATTACGCTATAAAGCATATGTAACAATTAAATTAAAATTCACAAAAATACACAAAATAATAAACAATTATTAATAAAAAAATTAATAATTAATGCTAAAAAAACAATTAATAACCATAAAAAACAAGCTAACAATAAATAACTAGCAAAAAAAAAATTAACTGTCCTGCTTAAACTAACAACTTGCAACCTAATCTAAGTTATTTGTCATCGAATCTGCAACAACAGAAGTTGAATAACGCGCATAACTGAGACATTGCAAAATGTTTTTTTTTTTTTTTTTTCGATGTAAATAAAGAGTTTTGAGTTGATAGTATTTAGTATTATTATTTTCCCAATAATCCCGAAGTCAAAATTATTTGACGGCACGTGTATGACATCATTAAACAATTTTTTAGAAAAAAATGGCACGTTGGTGTATAAAGGTTCGTCACCCCTGAACTAGGGTAACTAATCGTACATTTTACTTACACATCTAAAGCTGTAAATGATGCTGGCACTATTAAAATCAAAGCAGCAATAATCAAGATACTTGCTATACAAGTAAGCAATAAGCTATTGCACTAAAAAATAAAAATACATATTATTTTTGTATTATTTATCATTGATACACAAAAAATACTACAGAGTGATCGTGGTGATAGATGTAGCTCGATTTGGTCAGGGCATTATTTGTTTTTCAAAATTTATTATCGAGTTTAACCCATTTGTGCAAGCTTCCTTTTAAACGGACGGTAGCTTTTTTTTCAAAAACTAAAAAAATGGTAGCATAAGCGTTTGAGTAATTGGAATTATTCTGCAGAAATAATATAGTTTTGTCAACCATAGTTAGATAGTAATATAAATATTTATGTTTGGTTAAGTCAAAGCACTGTGCTTTTTAAATCTTAAGTGGTTGGTATCTGAAAGTTATTTATTCTAAACAAAAATGTTACTGCCACTTTTTACACGAAATTTTTTTAAAGTTTCTTAGTTTGGCTGAAATTGTTAATTAGTTGTTCTACTCGAAAGTAGCAACATCTATAATATTCCATAATACTTTAAAAAGTTAGGGTGTCATTTAGTCTAGAACTTTTAGACAATAATCTTCAAAAGTACTCTCATCAGAAAGTTTTTAAACAGTTTTTTATTTCAAGCTTACATCAATTGATGCCTGATGTTCAACAAACATTTAATTTAGGAATAATTGCTTTAATTTCAAAAGTAAGTGATTCAATTTTTGTTTTTAATCTTTTGGAGTTACAAAACTGTACGTCATACCCCTTAGTAATGATAAAGGTCAGATCAGAATGGATATAAATGGGGTAGTTTAATTCGATAAAATTTCTTTTTCAAAATGCACTCATACTGTTCAAAGCTTTTTAAGGCACTAAAACAACGGCTTTGCGGTACAAATGCTTGAATTCTATCTTCAAAATGCTCCTCGTAACGTTAAAAATTTACCCACAATTCCCTCTATAAAGCTGTATAGCCAGAATTTTTGGTATTATAAGATATATATGGCTGAATGTTAAAAACTCAGCCTACCTTATAAGATTCCTAAAACATTCTACTGGCATATTTATAAAACGTTACAGCTCAAATGTAAAGTGATAAAAATTAACATATGTCGTAAAAATACAAATACACACACAAAATTAACATCAAGATAAAAATTAACACTCATCAAAATATTTAGAATCTGAGGGCTTCGCGGTGCAAATTTGCGAAATAAATTTTTATAATGTCCCTTGTAATGTTAAAATTTGGCCATATTTCCCTTTCTAAATTGTTTGATATTCCACTGCTATTTTTGAAAAAAAAACCTAATTGACTTTATTTAAATATAAATTTTTACAATGTATTAAATTCGTTAAGTAAAACTATAACTTACGTATAGAAGAAATTAAAAAAAGAGTTTTTGTTAATTAATCATATGACTTCAGTGAAAAGCATGGAACTTATTCCTGTTTTAATTGAACCAGTGTAAAAATAATTCTACGCAATTTAATAATTTTTTTAACGAAAAAAACGAAAGTTGGAGAATATCAACTCGTCTTTTACGGAACATCATTTTTTGATACTTTTATGGCCAAATTCGCAAGCTGGAAAATTTTTACTTCTTACTTGTCATATTTAAATATGGATCGATTTTTTTCTTTTTCAGCTCAACATTTCTGTTTACGTCTCTGAATATAGAATACATACAATTTTAACTTTTTTGGGCGAATTTGCAATTTAGAGCTTCATATATTTATAAATTTAAACATCATTTTAAGGGAACTCGCTTTAGTAAATTTTAAATTTGTGTCTGACTCTGACATCCTATTTCTGAGAGGAACGGAATTAAAATACACAGTTACTAGTTACAATTGTTTTTAAAATTCCACATTTTAACAAAAAATATTCAAATTTTCTTCATTTCGCTAAATATTTTCAAAACTGTTCTTTCTTTTGTTTTTTATTTCTTAGCTTGTTTTTAACTTAACTAAATTTAAATCGATGATGATTTTTTTTAAAATTTATCAGAAATATTTCAGAGGAAAATTGTTCTCTCTTTTTTTTTTTTTTAATTTTTTTTTTAAGATTTATATTTATTAGGAGGAACAAATTCTTTACGTTCTTTGCGCCTACGGCGTTTATTTTTAAATTATTTTGTAACATTCATGCATAGTTTCGTATGATTTTAATAATGATTTAAATTATTCGACACTTAGTGAATCTGCACCACATTATAATGACAAGGCTCTGCTAATAGCACTGATTAATTTGTAAGCATGTTCTAATACCTGTAGTTCAACTTTATTAAATATATTAACATTGTCGTGTTAGAATTGTAATGCAAAACAACATAAAAATAATACCTAATATAAAAAAATATAATGAATAAAAATATGATAAAGGAATATTTCGAAAATAAACAAGATGGCTGAAAAGATGACTAGCTTTTATGCTGCCATCCGTTCTAGCAAAAAACAAATTCCGAGCCGTATCAAGTATATATAATAACCAACATAAAATTCTAAAAAACATACAGAAGACCCTAAAAAATGATTTTAATAGCTGATGCTATGTAAATGGTTTTAGTAATTAATCATAATTTCTGGTTTTAAAAAAACACAAATATGAGCAGTGCTGTTAATTGCAAAGGCTCTTTTGAGCGGGTAGTCGTGGCCGAGTGGTTAAGGCGATGGACTAGAAATCCATTGGGATCTTCCCGCGCAGGTTCGAATCCTGCCGACTACGTGTCCTTTTTTTCCTCCAGCCACAGGTAAAAATCAGATGATATTTTACTTTTCTCTCTCTTTTTCATTTATTTATTCATTTTTTGAAGTTAAATTTTTTTATCCGTTTATTATATCTATCTATCGACAAAAACTTGTGTTTTTTAAAAATTCGTGACACTCCTTTTTTTTAATAAGCTAATTTTATAACACTAATTATTAATTAAACAATGTTTATTTCTTGATAATATCATCGATGAGCTTTTTAGTTTCTACATAGCTGAAAATACTTGTTTAAGAAATTGGACACAGCTCAAAATGGACACCGCTAGAAAGCGTGTTTAAGAAAATGGACACAGATTGAAATGCGTGTTTAAGAATATAGACGCAACTCGAAATGCGTGTTTAAGAAAATGGACATAGCATTTGATTCCGTTTTTCAGACTTCTTTTAGGAAAATTATTCTATTTTTTTAAAAAAAATAAACAATTTTATCTAAATAAATTTGCAATGTGATGTCGTTCTTTGCCTAAATCACTCAATACATTTTTTTTAAAAAAAATATTCTTTTTTGAAATGATATTTAAAGTTAACAGTTCTTTTTACAAAATTGTAACAGGTGCTAAAAATTTATAATAGCGGTATTTAATTGACGTTGTTCGAATTTATATTTTTTAAGAACCATTTTTACGTTTCGTGTTCTGAATACGAACTGAAAAGTTACATCTGTAATACATCCAACCCCCAGACCCCGTATCAGTAGGCTAAAGATGGAACTACCGATCACTTTCTAAATTTGGTGTGATGAATCAAGCCTTCCGTAGTAGCCACTTTATTTAAAAATAAATTACAATAAAAATACATTAGAATAAACATTAATAAACAACAGAGTACGTCGGTTTTTAGTATATTAATCTATGTACGCCAAAATAAAAAAACTTTTCTTCCATAAATGTTAATGACAGTATAGCAGGAGAAGTAGATATTGTGAAAACAAAAATTGTTTTTTAGATGAAAATGATATCACATGCGATTTATCCTTGAATTTATTTACAAACGGCGGATGGGCAGAAACAATTTTGATTCTGCTTGATAATGTCGATTTAGAAATGTCGATAGAAAATCAAAGCTTACTCCTTTTTTTGTCATCCACCACCAACCTGGAGCTGAAAGTCCGCAAGCCAAAGATGGTATACCAAAGAGTAGTCCAAGGTACACTTTATCTAAATGAAACTAAATAATATAAATAAATGTTTCAATTTGCACTGTTTTACTGATAAGTACAGTGACCACAGCGTCCTATTAAATATTAAAGAGTGGTACTCGTTTTGTGTTTAAAAAATAAGCAATTAAGTTTTAGCTTTCACTTTGTTTTAAAAACATTACAATAGTTAAATTTAGTATTAAGCATAATCACTTTAATAATTAACGTATCTTGAGAGTAAAATTACAAATATTAATGAAAAATATCTTAATTCTTATACAACTTCTTTTTAATTGGAAGCTGTGGCCGCTGTTAGTCAAGTAGAGAAAATAGAGGTCAATTGTGTCACTCACAGGGCTTAGTTGTCTCTCCATTCCTGATCTTACATAAGCGATGTCACAGTATTTATTTTACTGTACTTACACATAAGTTATTTAACTGAATGAATATTAGTTGTGTTTTAATTACTTGTTTAGTTTTATCTCTGTGCTGTAAAAAATATCGGTGTTTAGCAGCAACCGTTTTTGGCACTAAGGTAAACTAAATTTTTTTACAAAGTAGGCAATTACATTTTTTTATTTATTTTTCAACTGTTTTATTTTTTTTCTTTATTTTTTCATTTCTTGCTTTTTTGTTTACTGACAACACATATTTCCATGTGCATTTGGATTAATTGTTATTTTGTCAATTTTACATAATTTTTGCTTAATAGCTATTGTTCTGTACTTAAAAATGTATTTAGTTAATTTTAACACTAAAAATGGTAATGACTATGTATAAATTTTTTTATTGTGTGACTTCAATAACATTTTCATAGGCCAACAGCAAATTTTTTTCTAACAACTTCTGCTTTTGTAACAATGAGTATTGATTACAATGATTAGTTTCATTGTTCTAAATTTTAATGAAATATTATGAATAGCTTACATTTTTACTATCAGCTTGCATTTTAATCAGGTGAATGCACGGAAATTGAAAAACATAATGTGTTACTAAATTGAACCAGTTTTTTGGGTAAGTTGTCTCACTAATATCAAATAATTAACAAGAAGCAGTAAACAGTTTTTAACAAGAAACAGTAGACTTATGAAATAAAAGTGATAAGCTTCTCCAACTCTTTAAAAAATGCACTTCCTTTATGTAAAGAGTGTTACGTAATGAATATCCTTAACTTTATTTCGAAAAAACTTTATAAAATAATGAATTAACTTTATTAAATAATGAATAACTTTTGCATTATAGTAAAGTCCAACCACAGTGCTGACGTAAAATACTGTGGTAGACGGATCATGGGTTAGAGTCTCCTTGCCGTGAAGCTAACTGTGGAATATTTTCGAGGTTTTCTTCTCCATGTAAAGCAAATGGGGTACAGTTCTATCAAAAATGTCCTCCACGAAGGCAAATTTCTCTCTATACTTAATCCAGGACTTCCTTTGTCTTTTGAATTGGGTTCAAAATTACAAAGCTACGGAGTTGAACATTGTAAACTGAAAATTGGGTCCGCTGATGAAGACGGTCATGAAATAAAATAAAAGATCTGAAGTTTTAAATATCGAAAAATTTAATCAAAATCCAAAATAATAAGATTGAAGCATTATACCTGTTGCAAATATAGCTCTAATACAACAGCAAGGACTCCAGTGAAGTTAAAAGTAACAAAAATTATTATAAAGTAAGGCAACATCTTGGTTTCTTTCATCCATGATATAACAGGGATGTCTTTATGAGATATTTTCTGGCCTAATAATAAAAATACATAAAATTGAATAGAGGTATTTACATTTTGACTTAGATATGAAAGGGGGACACTAATGATATTTCTTCATTCCTAAGTTTTTTTTCAATATATATATATATTACTTTTCGTATATTTAATCTTTTTAAATTTGCATATAATCTGATTTATAAATAATTTAATAAATAATTGAGCTTACAATGCCGTATAGTAACTTCGAATGAATTCACACTTGTTTGTAAACTTCAGTAATAATTTTATCAATTAACTTTATTTTATTATTTAACTTTATTTTATTATTTAACTTTATTTTATTATTTAACTTTATTTTATTATTTAACTTTATTTTATTATTTAACTTTACTTTATTATTTAACTTTATTTTATTATTTATTAATGATTCTTAAAGTTACTAAAATTAATTAAGACCATCTAGTAATAATTCTCTCGAATGAAATAATCATTTTTTAGATTAAATTTGGTACATTATTTTCGTTTTTTAGTGTATAGAATTTCAAAAAAGCAACAAAAATTTTATTTTGCAATATTTGAATGAAATATGTTGCTAGAGAACCACAGATATACATTTTTCCATTATAAAAAACTTATTTAATTTATTATCGGAATATTATTGTTTATTGTTTTAATTTTTACAAAAATTGTAAGTTTATAATTATATTTTTAGATTTAAAGTTACAATACTTTGATGGAAATATAACAAATATTTAAATATTAGTGATTATTTTGTGTATTTTAACTACTGATTATTGTGTATTTATAATAAAAATAAATACTTGGCATTATTATATATTTTTCCTAAGAGAAAATAGAAAATCTTCAACCAAAAGATTTATGAATTCGAAAATACATCGGGGAGCAAAGGAACAAATTTTATTAAATGAATTGGGAGTTTTATTGCAAGGGCTAATATTAATGTAGTGCATTTTAAATAGTTGAATTAATTGTTGATTTTAATTACAGAATTTTAATTAAACTACAGTGCTAACATTTTGAATTCTTTATGGTGTTTATTTTACCTGGTTCCACTATCAGTGCCAGTAATAGAAAGCTGGATAAAACAGTGATTACACCTATTCCATAAAATGGTATGCCAAATCCAAAAGCCTGCAATATCATATATATGTATGCAATTAGAATTCATGGAGAAATATGCATTCAAAAATAAATCCTTGAATTTCAAATTACCTAAAAGAGTCTTAATTACCGTAAATTATCTGTTATTAACCTTTATCACCTTGCAATATATATATGTTTATATAGTTATATGAGTTTCAAGCAATGAACGCCTTCACTTATGTTTGTAAACATCAAACAGCTTTTCAATAATATATGATCTGGATATTTATTATATACAAAATTTCTAAGTCAGGATTCACGATTTATAATTCAAGATTTATAAGTCAAGACAAGATTCAACATTCTTATATTTTTATGCAGTTTGAAACAAAGCTGAATTTAATTTAAAAATGCCAAAAATATCACAAAAACTTATGTTGTTTATTCCTGTTTTTGAATAGATTTATTAATATAAATTTTTTTTTAATAATTTATGCTTAATCTGGACTATTTCTTACGTTTCCATAACTTCAGATTTATAAATGGCACTTGAAAAAGAAATTGGGAAGAAAAAAAACTGAAGAAATTTAAAGCTCGCAATATGCAACAAAATGATACAGTTTATTAAATTTTTTCAAAATAAATATTTATATATTTAAGATATTGATTAGATTTGGTATTAAAGCATTTAGTATATTTTTTTTATTAGATTTGGTATATTTTTCTATTGAACTTTAAGACAACTATGATGTACTGTATCAAGTTTTAAAATAATAAAACTAGCTGTAACAATGATATTTTTTTATAAAAAAGATTGACGGAGAGTTTTTAAGTTGTTATCCAATACCGAGTTTTTACATGTTCTAACTAATTAAGTTTTTCAGAATAATTGAATAGAAAGATTGAACTAAAAAGGCTTTTAAATACTATTTAAATTTTTTTTTTTAAATATGATTTTATGTATTAAACTAAAATAAAAATGGAGTTTTACTATGATATTTTAAAAAATAATGTTTAGTCGTAATTTATGTAAAATGTATTTAGTTTTACTATAAAGTTAGCTGGGAAAAGAAGCATGCTTAATTTACTATTTTTAATACATCTTGAAAGCGCAAGAAAATATTGTAACGATTAACATTAATCAGCTAAACGAAATTCATTTTAAAGCAACGAAATTAGATATTACGTAAATACACTGGTTATCATAAATTAAGGAAAATTCACAAAAATCGCGATAACTCAAGAAATTACACATGGAATTTTATGAAACTTACCCACAATATACAACACATAGTAAGGTATTAAACAACATAAAAAGAAATTATCAGACATTAATAGTAGTATAGAAATTAGCACATGTATAAAATAAACAAATTGGAAGTATCGGTTTGCAATAGAAAAAGTACCTTTAATATGGAATATGATTGCCTCTAGAAGCAATACAGCACAAACAGCGATGTGTGATGCTTTCAATTATGCGGTCTATCAGTTCAATAGGAAGTGAGAGCCATTGCTCTTGTAAAGCAGTTGCAAGCGTGGCAAGGGTCTGAGGGGGCGGATTGATGGCAGATACACGCCTCCCTAGAGCATCCCAAACGTGCTCGATAGGATTCAAGTCCGGGGATCGAGCTGGCCACTCCATGCGAGTAATTGTTTCCTGTTGAAGATAATCATCAACAATGCGAGCTCTGTGTGGTCTTGCATTATCGTCCTGTAACAGGAAGCAATCACCAATTGCCCCGGCATATGGGCGCACATAAGCATCAAGGATGTTGTCTCGATAAACCTGAGCATTCACGGTTCCCCTTGGAAAGACATGGAGGTATGTGCGCCCTCCTAAGGATATGCCTCCCCAAACACAGACACTGCCTCTTCCGTATGCATCTCTTTCACGGATGTTTGATGGATGATAACGGGTCCCAGGTTCTCTCCATATCAAATAACGTCTACTGTCACTTTCTAGACTAAACCTGGACTCATCCGTAAAGAGAACAGGCCTCCATTGATCTGACGTCCAGTGGACATGTTGTCGGGCCCACTGCAAACGCTCTCTCCTATGGCGTGATGTGAGCGGCACGCAAATGGCTGGTCGTCTCGCATACAGACCACCTTCGTGGAGCCTTCTGCGCACAGTTGACGTTGACACCAACCTTCCGGTGGCTGCAGCAAGAGAGGATCTAAGATGTGTCGGAGTAGCGGTTCTATTCCTGCGTGCACTTAATGTCAAATATCGGTCATCGGCACTGGTCGTAACAGTTGGCCGTCCTTGACTGAACCTCCTAGATGCCGAATCTGTGGTTTGAAATTGCCTCCAAAGTCTATGAACCACAGATGGACTCACATTTAGCCATCTGGCCACTTCTGATTGACTCTGCCCTGCCTCTAGTCTCCCGATGGCTCTCCATCGTAGTTCTTCAGGCAAATGATGCCTAGAGGTCATTATTACGAATTGGCTATCTCAGATTTTCAATGTCGCAATCACAGTAAAATTTGTGTGCTTTCTCTCAAACTTGGACTTTTATGCTCCAGGCAGATGACGTAAGCCGAGTGCAGCGCCACTAATTTGCATATTGCAATTTTACTCAGCTACTCTTAGTGGACAACATATGCAAATTTTGCACGGTTTGGCTTACTTTTGAAAGAGTTATCGCTATTTTTGTGATTTTTCCTTAATTTATGATAACCAGTGTAGATTGATACACTGTTAGAAATTGCTCAGATAAAATTGTTATTTTAGCATATTCGAACAAAAAAGTCAAATAACCACAAAAATATTATACTGAAACTATTAACTATGAGAAAACCGTTTAATAACTGCTTTTAACGCTCTAACTTAGCTCACCCAATGAAATCACTTAGTTTCTTGCAACTGGAAACATGTTATAGCCGAGGGGGCTAATCTGTCAATCTCATTTTCTTACAGGGGTTTGAGTCCCAGTATTGACACCACAATATTTCCTCCATTCCCTTCAACACAGGAAGAGTTTTCAGTATCCTGCACTCCCCAATTTGTGATCCTGGACTATTAAAATACGATACTCTCATTCACGCACAAAATGCAGCTAAATCTGCTAAACAAAAAAGCCTATTGCAAATCTCTTACAATAGGTAAAACAAACAAACTAATTAAACCACATTCCACGGTTCATTTGAAAAAACACAACTTAACCATAACCTAGCTCTAATGTCCAGTTGAATTTGTTTATTAAGGGTTTGTGACCATGCTTGGATAGCTCAGGGTTTGAAACCATTAAATGGTTAAAAAACCGTATAGTTTTAAAATCATGATTTTTTTTTTAACCATACTAGCTGTAAGCGGTTTCCAACCGTAAATGTCAATATATACTTTACCGAAAACTTAGCTAATTGGATGGACAGACTGTTGCCGTTTATTTTACAGTAAATTTAGAATGAAAATTCTAACAGTGTATACGACATGAGAGGGAGAGAAAATTAAATCGTATATTGAAAATAGAATTTTACTTTATGTACAACTTCTCCACATATTGGTCCAACAGATATTCCAAGAACTGTAAAAGCCATGACCCATACCTGTATTAAACATAAAGTACATTTAATTTAGTTACTTAAATGTTCACTAAAAAAAGATTAAATTGTTTAAAAATTTATTTGCTTTTGAAGAATTCGTTGATTAAATTTTCTTCTTATTTATTTTAAACTACTTTAAGTCAATTCTGTTCAGTGACAGATTATTTTATACTTTTCAAACCATATTCTTCTACTTGGGTAAAATATTTACATTAATCGCTAATATTAAATTCTCCTGCTATTCTCTAAAACATATATATTTTCAAAATTTATCAATTTTTTTAATAATAGTAAGATTGCAATCTCAAGCTAAAAATTGCCCCTTTGTTCCTTTGTTTGAGTGGAACTTTTGCTTTCATTAAAAAAAAAATTCAAAGAAAAATTTTATTCTTAAACAGAAAGTCTCGAATATAAATTTCGAGAAAAAATCAACAGCTTCTCTCTTAGAATTATTGTTCTTTGTAGATACTTTTTACAGATCAGCGTTAAGCAAAATTCTTTGTTTCGATAGCAGTTGAAAACACTTAACGTGTGGAACCCTAAAGTCTTACAAAAATTTTCAAAGATCATTCTAAAAGAGATACTGAGATGTCTTTATTTCATTGTAAGTACATAACTATAGATATTTTTTGTTTGAGTAATCGCATTTCTGAGAATCCAACAATACATTTATTTCATGTAGAAACTTTCTATTTCATAAATATGACTCTCTTTATAGATATTTTAGATTAATTTAAAATTAATAACTCTTTTGGTCTGCTTGAATACACAAAAATAAGCTTAGTTGTAGGATGTTCCATATTTAAAAGTTTTTTTAATATATTTTTTGAGTCCTTATCAGAAATGATGTAGAAAAAATTACATGCATAAGGAGTCACATGTAATATAATTTCGTAGGTAAGATATTTATGCAAGGAAAAAACAAAAAAAAATCTATCAAATCCATAATGAAAAAGGCGAGGTGTAAAAGGTTTGATTGTCTGATGAATCTAGGAAACTATTATCCCCTTTCATTCCCTTCTTGTTCCTTTCTTCAATTAAAGAAATTTAGATGATTATAATTATATACCTCAGTAATGATTCGTCAGAATTCAAAAGCTTTTATGTTTTTCTTTGCTTACATGTTATTTTGAGACCCCTAAAGTCCATAATTTTTCCACTACATTTTAGACAAAGATTTCAAAAATATATATATTAAGCGTGATCATTACAAAACACCTTATATAGTGTTTGATATTTGCTTCTTTTATCTTTGACATAATTAAAAAATAGGTATGAAACAGAAAAATTCACTCTAAACATTATAGTAATTTTAAAAATCTTGTAACATGTAATTAAAATAAAAATGCAAAGAATAATTTAAAGGAGATGGTGAAAGAAATTACAATTTAAAGGATGGTACTAATATACAGAAATTAACTTACTGAGTTATAATTAGCTTTCCGCGTTTCTTCTGAAAAGAGAATTATGAATGTCGATACAACTAAAACTGCAATACCAGTACCCTCAACAACTTGGATAGCAAAAGATATTAAAATAAATTCCAGTTTATAGCGCATTTGTTCTAAAGCCCTGAAAAGAATAAAAAAAAAGGAATCAACTTCAACTGCATAGAAATTATCAGCAGAAAGTAATCATTTTGAGTTCAGAAGTTCTGCAGATTCTTAATCTAAGTATGCATGTTATAAAAGCTTATAAACTAACAACAGAAAGACTATAAGAATAACTACAGAAAGTCCCACTGTGAGCTGATCGTATGTAACGGTTCCAAGTAAATCACCGAAGTCAACAGTCACTGACTACGGTCAGTGAGCTGTTGAGTGACCACTTTGATCAGCCTGACAAGAAACCGAGGGTGAGCTGAATCGGTCCTCATTAAACTGTTATATAGTAAAGTGCTGAATTTTGCGCGCAGGTCGTCGGGCTATCCCTTCTGCAGAGGATCAAAATTGTGATGACATGTTTCAGGAATGTTTCCCAGTCAATGGCTGGTTGCCTATTGTGAAGCTCTTGTGAGACTTAAATAAAGTACTTGAACTCCTAATCAGAAGGAAACGCGCAACAGTTATTCAAAAAATAAATAAATAAACCCAGACCATAACTGATCGAAATTGTGCAGTTCTAGTGAGACGTAAATAAAGTACTACTACATCTACAGAAAAGGTGAACTATCGCGTCTAAAAGAGTGAAAAGTTGTGATAAAATTGACAAAGCAAAGCACGCTATTGTATTCCTAATGTTTTGCTTTGACTATATTATACAATATTGGAAAGCACTATTTTTTTCAGCTGTAATCGTGTGAGCTGATGACGAGATATTTTTTCCGAATTTTATTTTTTGCTCCAATTTTTTTTTAAATTTTAAATTTTTTTAGGTTTATGAATATTTAAAAAAAAAATTTTTTTTAATTTTTTTTTTCTTTGGGAAATCTGCATTTATATATATATATATATATATATATATATATATATATATATATATATATATATATATATATATATATATATATATATATATATATATATATATATATATATATATATATATATATATATATATATATATATATATATATATATATATATGTAACATAAAAAGCTACAATTGATCTTTTTATGTTAGTTTCTTTGTTATAAAACTTCTTCCTAATTAATTATTCTATTTGAAATACTTTCTCACACTTTTAAAAGCCACATCCTGTTCTTAAATCTATTTTTGGCTCAACTATGCATTTAATTAAGAGCAGGACATTTTTCCCTTTGCTCTTGTGTGGGAAACGTTCGATCTATCTCATAAACCAATAGCAACTACTAAGATTTCCCTCTTTCCCTAAATTAAGACATTTTACGGATTTTACTTTGCAAGATTTTCCCTAACATATAACCAAGGAGCGCAACTTTTCGTGTGCACTTTTACTCATTCTCATGACTGCTTTTGTCTAATAATTAATAAATAAATTTTGTACCCTCCTTCCCGACCTATGACCTGTTTTAATCCTTCCACTCGGCAACGACGTTATAAGTCGCCAGGATTGAACGGTCGGGAAGGGGTACAGTTCGTACGGTACATTAAAGATATTAAATATCTCATTTGAAAATAAATAAATCAAATTCGGAAGAGGGTACATCAAAAATATGGAATAACTTCAAATCATTTTTTCAAATGGACATTTGGTAAATAAGCAGTCAAATTCTTCTTCAACTTATGGCAATAATTAATTCATCCTGTATCTTCATCAAAAAAAAAAATAATCTCTTCAATCATCAAACGTTTAGTTTATTATAAATTATACCTACGCACAGTGGAACTAAACGATCATCCGTTTTCCATGTCTATGCTGCATATTTTGTTTACGTTCCTGAGAATACTAGAAAGCTGAGCTTCAATTCCTTCCTTGGACTAAAAAGAAAAACTGCATCGAATTCCTGTTAATTAAAATGTTTTATTGAAACTATCCCTTTGAGAAAGCGTTGATTTTGCCACTCTTAAGTGCTGAGCTGGATCTTATCGTCGATGAATAATTATTCTCACACCCACGATGGTCTACTTAAATATTCGACATTCAAAAGAAAAATAAGCTTCAATTTCTCCGTCACTATTGGTGTTAATTTACGATTCATCTTAACGAAGAAACAAATTTTTTCCCTAGCAGCTCACGTCTTTGGTTTTGGAATTGTGTTTACGGAATTTCAACGCATTCCCATCTCTGTTGTGGTTTTCAAAATATCTCGGACTAATTCGAACTTTTTCAGGTATCCTTTGAGTTAAAGTTTTTACATTTCTCATAAATCAATTTCTTAAATGATTATGATTTTAATTTTTTCCCATATTTGATGTTTCAAAGTGAAACTACTTTTTATTCATTAATCGTGTTTACTGTTGAAATTTTTTTTTCTTGAAATATTTATTTTCAGTGAATTGATTGTCATAAGAATTGTTTCGAGAAATTATTTTCAAATTTATTGTTTTATGTGTTACAGCTTCTATGATTTATTGATTAGTTTAATTTATGTTTTTGTTTTACAGTGATTAGGGTTTAAATGAAAATGCCATTTAAATTTTTTTCTCTTCGTAATGCAACTGCAATAATTATTGAGATTCACTTTTAATATATGAATGCAATTACGGTGTGGCAAAAATTAAATTAAGAAATGTTAAAACTCACACAAATAATTTGGAAAAATGAATAAAATATTTGTTTTTAGAATTTGAATTGAAGAGTAACCAAACATTAATGCTTTAGTTCAACGTTGGTAAATAGTTCATAGCTCAGTTCTAGCTCAGACATTTCCATAGACAAACAACATAAAGATAGGAAAATGATCAAACAAAAATTGAAAAGTATTAGCAACCAAATTCACTTCAAAAACACGTAAGAAATAGAAATGAAAATATTTGAATTCTCTAACAATTGTGACAAATTAAATTATCAATTAAGATCTCTGCACAAAAATTACTTTAAAAAAATATCCAAACTAAAATTTTGAAAAGAAAAAAAAAATATTTATGTCCAAGAAAAAAGAAAGAAAGAAAGATAGAAATGAAAAAAAAAAAAAAAAAGGTAATTTGCAAAATAACCAAACTTGCACTTCAGATTAAAAATAAGGAAAATAGCTAGATCAGTCAAAAATTAAAAACTGATTTACCTTAATACCATATTAAATTTGAAAGCTTTGTTTTGGATTTCAATTAGTGATGAATTGTGTTAAACGGGTTGTAATGTAAAATCTGAGAAGACTGATCATCTTTTCTGATTATAAAAGCAATTTGTCTATACATTTTTCCTGAAATCCGGGTTAATAATTGCAATAAAAATACCAAGAAAGAAAATAAAAGTACAAATAAATAAATATAAAGAAAGTAGAAAGAAAAGAAAGTAGATGGAAGAATAAGAGAGAAAAAGAAAAGAAAAAAGGGTATAGAAGGTAAATTTTTGGACATAAAAAAAAATAATAACAATTCAAATAGCAAAATTTAAAATTGTCTTGTGTTTTCTAATATTCTTGAGACTAAATATGATAATGGTGCGTAACATTGTCAAAATTATGTTGACAGAATAGTGCAAATCCAGGAAAATTAATTAATTCCTAACTTCAGGTGATTTTGAAAAAAAAAAAAATTCCAAATATTTTGCTATTAAAGTGACAAAAAATGAAAGGTTAATAATAAATAAAGTGAAATAAAAACAATACTGAAGTCTTGGACTTCAGAATAACAACCACTGCGTCATTTTTTTTAAAAATTTTTTTCAAACAAGGTAAACAATACTCAAGTCTAATTCCAGATTGAAATTTTTCCTGTAAAAATGTTTTTTGTGTTTTACATTTTAAATTACACATTTTTAACAAATGTTTATAAATTTTTTTATCATGATTGAAGAGTTAACGTTGAAGAGTTTTTATGAAGAATACTTCTTATAGTGAAAAAGCTGTGTTGTGATTTTTAAACAAAAGATTTTTGAAACTGAAAAAACTGTTAAGTAAAAAAAAAAAAAAACTGTTGAAAATGAAAATTTTAAAATTGCTGATAATGCTACTACAGATTTTTGATTGTGTTAAATTTTTTACAATGAGAACATATGTAAATGTTTTATAATTTATATTACTTTTATATATTGTTAAAATTACAAATTTGATTATCTTAAAAGTGCTTCAATCAGAGGGAAGATTTTGCAAATGGAAAATTTTTTAAAATTATGGATTGTACATTATTGGCGAGGGGGGATGTAACATAAAAAGCTACAATTGATCTTTTTATGTTAGTTTCTTTGTTATAAAACTTCTTCCTAATTAATTATTCTATTTGAAATACTTTCTCACACTTTTAAAAGCCACATCCTGTTCTTAAATCTATTTTTGGCTCAACTATGCATTTAATTAAGAGCAGGACATTTTTCCCTTTGCTCTTGTGTGGGAAACGTTCGATCTATCTCATAAACCAATAGCAACTACTAAGATTTCCCTCTTTCCCTAAATTAAGACATTTTACGGATTTTACTTTGCAAGATTTTCCCTAACATATAACCAAGGAGCGCAACTTTTCGTGTGCACTTTTACTCATTCTCATGACTGCTTTTGTCTAATAATTAATAAATAAATTTTGTACCCTCCTTCCCGACCTATGACCTGTTTTAATCCTTCCACTCGGCAACGACGTTATATATATATATATATATATATATATATATATATATATATATATATATATATATATATATATATATATATATATATATATATATATATATGTACACTCGAACCTCGTTAGCCTGAATTCGCTTAAAGTAAAAGAATATCTTTTAAGATGGACTTGAATTTCATTACCCATGGGAAAAAAAATTTACTTTTAATATGAATGAAAAATTTATTTCTCCTCCGACAGGTAAGAAAACTGATCATTCGCAGTTTTATGCCTGTAAGAGTAGGTTTTTTTAATTCTTTGCTATAGAGTTGTTAATTGCAAAATTACAGCAGTCAAATGAGAAAGTTGTATGAATTGAATCCGTTGAGAGAGAGGAACGTTACAGGAAACATTGCCCTTTTGTCATCTAATATGAAAGGATTTTCACCTCATAGAAGTGCTGCAAGTGTGTGAATAAGCATATTTTCTTGAGAAATGGCCACCCATATTGATCCTTTGTTCAGCATTTATAGTTCGTGTCTTTCACTCATTCATAGTTTGTTCTAAGAAACTGATATTGCTGAATTGTTTTTCTCCAAAGGAAGACGAGTGAAGCTCTTTTTATTTCTTAAATTTCACTAGGGAATACATTGGTTTACTTGAATGCTTACAAATGCTTTTCTTTTTTTTTGTTGCAAAAAGTTGAGAAGTTCGAAGACTTTTGAAAAGTATGCGCGAACAAAAAACCAAAAAAGCATGCTATTTCCAATTATTATATTTGGAATCAATGCTCTCTAATGTATGCAATAAATCATTTTACTTTTTTTTGTTACTTTTCATTAATTTTTTATTTGCTTCAAGAGAATCAAGAAAAGACCGGAAAGAAAGTACACTTTTTTAATTTCTTCTAAGCTAGAACACTTTTTTCTTTCCTTTCTAACTTTATTTTATTTTTAAAGTAATTGGTTGTATTTATTATAAAAATATTGAATACATTAATTTAAAATTAAGTGCAAAATAAAAACAAATTATTAAAATGAAATATATATTAATTTACATATTCATAATAGAAATTTTAGATTCGAAAACACAATTAAATAATCGATAATAGAAAATGTCTGCTTTTTAAAAAAATTTCTTTCGATATTTTTTTAAATATGCAGTTATTTTCTTACAAATTGATGCTTACTATTTAATATGAAGCAAATTTCAATTCAATTCTGTATTTTAAATTTTTTTTTCTACCTTATGTTAGCGTGGACCATTTGTAAACTTTTCTGAATGCTCTGAATTCATCACGTTTTAGACTAAAAAAGTTTTTTATTTTAAATTTTCTATAACTATTTCTCTATACATATGAATCTTTTTAAACAAAATAATGAGCCCTATTTTTCTTGAAATAAGTTTCAAATGAATGTTGCATTGCAAATAATTATAAAAAAGCCCAAAATGTCCACCCTAATGCTAGCAATATATTCTGAACTTAGCATGTTTCGAGCAAAACAAATTTGCTTAAATAATTTTCTATAAATATTTTTTTGACATAATGGCTACCTACAGTCAAATTGGCACTAATTTATTTTATAGGAAACCAATTTCCAATAGAATTTCTCATCGCAAAAAAATATTAAAAATTTGCTTATATTTAAACCTTTTGTTAGTGATTTTGTCAGACTATATATGTAATCTGAATTTAGCGTAGTTTTAACTAAACAAGTTATTCTTCCTTATATGCGAATACGCAAAAAATGAATAAATAAAGAGAAAAAAAATAAGTGTCCCAATTTTTCGACCGCTTTCCAACTTAAACTAATGATAAAGGTATTTTAATTTAAAGGGATATTTTGTGAGTTTGATGCCATAATTTAATTAATTGTTAGCACTTTTTAATTAATACAGGATATGCTGTAAAGTCCTCTCTTCATAGATATCTTTAGAATCCTTGAGTTTTAGTCATCCCTTACAACCATTATGAGTGACACTTAGTACGAGAAAGTCTGATAATTTGAGCCAAATTTATTCATACTGATATCTATTTCATTTTGAGCACTTAGGTCAAAAGAAAAGAAGAAAAAAAAACGTTGATAAAAATATATTGCTAGCTTTATGTTTCAGTTAAGTACTCTTGACAACAGGAAATTTAAAAAAAATTAAAAAATGTAAAATCAATTTAAAACTTAATTAACTAAAACTTAGTAAACTAAAAATTACACTTCTGCTTTTCAAAAATGAAACGCTTCCAACAACATTTTCAATTTAATGAAAAATCATTAAGGTTACTATCATTTAGATTTCTGCTACAAAAATCATATTTCTACTTACCCAAAGAATATTCTACAACATCCAATTATGAATATACCTGTAAATATTGATTGCTTACAAGTTATATCGGATACCTGTATATAAAGAAAATTATAATTACTACCATTTACACGTAATTTGTTATATAATAAATAGAAAAAATAAATAAATGCCCATCAATAGAAGAAAAACTTTTCTTGTTCAAATTTATTATATGAACTTTTGAAATGTAAACTGATGCAGGCAATTGTTTTTCATTAAATTATCTAACTTCCTTTTATGTAATGTGTGTCACAGCGCGAGCAAACGACAGAGGAACAATTAGAAGTTATGCTTTCTTTTATGAATATAAGTGAAATTATTTTTATGAATTCACACTTAACACTAAGATAAATAAATATAATACTGACATAGATAAATATTTAGAAAATATTTTACGACAAGTATGTTAATTAATTTTATGCGCCATGTGCTAAACAAAAACCGTGTAAAAGTCCCACACCATTAACAAACACTATTTGAAGTCACAAGGAAAAGCTTTCATAATATAGTTGTTTGAATTTCAGTGTTATTGTTAACTTAAAGTTGCGTCTGATAACTCAAAATAAATGATTAAACAGGCTTGTAGAATTTTACAGAATTTTGTTTCGTAATTACAAAAGTTTTATAACTCCAAACTTTGTGTTAAAACAAGATACTATTAAAATTTTCATGTTGTTTTCCTCTTAGTATTACTTTAAAGGCACAGTTGGGTTACCCTTAATAACTTATAATTTCATCGGCACTTCAATTGTTCAATTGATTCTCAATTGGAGGTTATTGTCTCCTATCGACCGAATTCAATTGTGGAAGCGGAGGAAGAAAATTCTTAATATGCTTTTAATTATCTTCATTTAATTTTCAAAAGTTAACTGATAGATATTTACTTTGTTTGACATTATCTTTCGATAGATCTAAAATACAACGCCGCCACCTAATCTCTGTTTGAGCAGTAAAAAGTGCGGTATTTCAGATACTCTATTAATTTTTTGTGACAAAATTGCATCAATACGATTCTATAATTAACAGTACTTGAAAGATAGTTAAATAGTATACAATTGATTTTTGAAAAATGTCCCTGCTTTTGTGAGCTGAGATAGCTCAGTGGTTGAGGCACTGAACTGCGAGTGAACTGGGGTTCAGTTCTCAGTGGCAGTTTCAGGTCCATCCGCTTTCGATCAATGGATGCCAATTTGTCTGAGGAGTAGAGTCGTTGATCACGACGTTCATCCCGAAATTGAAGCCTTTGCCCATAATGGGCTGTTGCGGAGGAATGCGTTACTTTTTTATCTTTGCTTTTGTACAATTATGTTGAAAAATTTTTCAGCATCATCCAAATCAGTTTTCATTAGTTCTATAAAATTACATTTTAAAAACTCAAAACGGTGACAAATACGTAGTTTTAAATTACTTACTCAAAACTATGTATCTAGCAACTTTATTTCCTTAAAGCTTTCAGGGAAAATCCATAGAAGCTCTAAGAATTATCAAGCTCTTTTTAATGAACCAGCCCCTTTGTATACGGCCTTATTTTAAAATGTATTGTGCTATCAAATAATATTATATCATCAAAAGTTTGTTGAAATCAAAAAAATATTAAGGAAGAGTAAACCTAATGCTCAACCTAAAATCTCAGATGACGAGGCTAAGTCTAGTTGATAAAGTGTAAAAAAATAATAATAAAGAAATAAATTTTTTAAAAAAATTGGTTAAAATACATGAGAATCTACTGTAGATCATATATCAGAAGCATCATGTAAAATTACAGTGAATTAAAAATGGAAAGCTTTTATGGAAATAAAAAAACATTCCCGGGAGTCCCATTCATTTTGCAGAAAAGTAAATAAAACTACGTAATTTGCTTTTGAATGCATTTAAATTTTGCCTTTACCGGCTCTTAAATCACCAGGCGGGGACATTACAGTAAAGTGGAATCCGAGTCATTATAATTCTGACATTCTGAGAAATTGTAATCCGGTCAGACATTCAGCTCTTAGAAGGAAGAACCTAACTCCAGCCTAACCCGTGGTAGGCGGTAACTTTACCCAACATACCGGCAGAGCGGCTATTTATTACTGAAATACACTATATTGCATTGAACTATCTGAAGGAAAGTCTCCTTAGAGAAAAATGATAATTTTTTGCAATAAATAATTCGTAAATGAATTTAATATTTTGCTCATAAATTTAAAAAAGCCAAGAAAATTTTTTGAATTATAATATATGAAACTTTTATAGAATTTTTAAACGTATGCATTTTCTACACATTAAAATTTATATATTCAACTTTTACATGATTTTAAAATGTGTGAAAGTTTTAGATATACATAGAGCTTGCGGTTGCCTTTGAAATTATGCTTGTTTGAAAACGCTAAGCCAGGTGGGTTAAATGTTAAATGAATAATTTTTTTTTATTTTTATTTTTTTTATTTTTTTTTTTTTATTTATTGTAATTTAGGAAAATTAGCCTAATGAAATTACTCTGTACTCGAAGCACAAATGTGGATTACTCAAAGATTTTAATGTTAGAATCGATATTTTGAAGTACACTGGTTATGATAAAAAAATTATGAAATTAAATGCTTGAATTTTGAAATTAACTCTTATGTTTAATCATCTGTTTGCATATCGTTAAAAAAATTAATTATTTAATTTAATGTGTAAATATTACTTAAAATAATGCTTAAGAAATTTAAAACTCATTCAAAATACTCATTATTTCAACCTGCAGTGATTACATACCTACTTTTACTTAATGTAATACGTTTTTTTCTTCTTCACTTGTTTGTGTAAATTAACCAGCATAAGGCTGCTTTGCAGCTTAAAAAAGGAAGAACTACCACAAGCAACTTAAACAAAATAATTTTTTTAATTAATGTTACTGATTTGCCAGCTATACTAGCCTATTTGTCTAAAATTTTAAAACTTCGGCAGATTGAAAAGAGATATTATAAAAATAAATTAAATCTTAGAATGTTCAACTTGACACCATCTTTCATCTACGTTACATCTTATGCAAAGAATCAAAATATTAATGATATTAAGCAAGCAATGATGATTGACAATAAATATTTATAATAAATCTTTCATGAATTATCTTAACTAAAACTAAGTAAATATTAAAAAATTATACCATTTTAGAGGCGACTGGATAAAAAAGTATCGCAGCTAGATAATTGCAGGAAAGTACTATTCCAAAAATGTAGGATGGGACCAATAAAATATCTGCCTAGAACATAAAGTAATATGAACTGCATATTCCATATAACTATATTATACTCTGAACAAATTATAAGAACACACAAAAAATACTACCATATATGAACTATATTTATAATTCCTCATTTATATTTATAATATATTTATTTATTTCATTTATATTTATTATATGTTATTTTACATTTATAATTCAGGAGATGGGATCGAGTTTGGAAGTGAGGGAACAAAAAAAATTATACATTTAGAATCTTTTTTAAAACAAAATTAAAAACATATAACAAAAACTGCTAAAGACAAATTAATTTTTGTTGAAATGAAGTCAAAAAAATGTTTAATATTAAAGCATAATATTTTTAGTCGCATTAAAATTTAGAAACATCAATTCAAAAATTTCCTTTTATAATACTATTCTACTAAGCTCTTCATTTATAGGTAATAAGCGTTGAAATGGGTATTCATTTGCGTGAGATAATAAATGTTTGCTCGAGCAGTTCAGTAAAACAGGTGAAATAAAGAATTTTAAAAAAAATACCACTTCTGAGTTTATTTTCGTGAAACGATATGCAGTATATGCTAACACTGTCCACAAAAATATTTTAGTCCATACAATAATTCTTTTATAACAAGAAAAACTTTGTTTGAACTGCGAAACTGTGTTGTGAACTTAGTTTTAACTTTGCACTTGTTTGTGAAGCTTGTATTTCCTGATTTTTTTATGAACCATTGATTTATTTGTTAAAACTCCTTGTTAGATAACGCAAAGAGCATCTGTTTAAATAACATAGAAATCACGAAGTTGATTTTGTAGATGGTGAGCTTTGAGAGTGAAGAAAAACAATCTATCAAACCAGACTACATATTTTTACCGATGCTCTGTAAAAATCCATGAATGGTTTCAGATTAATTTTTTCATGAAACTAGAAACAAACTAATCGATCACTTTTTATTAGAACATTAAGCATACTGTTTTAAAATAAATGTTATCTTAATTTCAAACGTGGTGTTTTATACATTGAGAAAAAAATATGGTCAAAACTATTAGAATATGGTTAAATTTGCCGTGTTTCTGGCTCTAAAGGAACACCAAAAAGCTTGGTAATTATTGACGACGCTCTTTGGTAATGATTTTGGTTTAATCAATCATAACATATAGTGTTATAATATGTGATAAAATTTATTAAATGTGGTTTTTCATGATTTCTTAGAGCATGGCATTAAAATCACTTATCTGGTTAAATTTACTTTTCAGTTTTGTGTTTTTAAATAAATGCTTGGTAATAAGAACTGTAATTCTGAAAACTAAAATTTCCGATAAACCACTTCCATGTGAATGGAAAAATTATTTAATAATTGCTTCTAAATACCATATACTTTGGTTTTATTACCAGAATTATGGTGTTTTTTTACCAGGAGATTACCATTCAGTACGGTAATTTTTCCAGAATTTTTTTCTCCGAGTACTTATTCTTATCAAAATGCTGTGTCAAAACTTCAGCAATTTGTGTCCTCATTGTTACTTTCAAGTGTCAGTATTATTTAAAATTAATAGTTACTTTAAACATTTTAAATAACATTAACAAGTTTTTCAATAACTAATTTTATATAAATATTTTTTTCAGAGCTAGATTGATCGAATGTTTAGAATTACTTAACCAGAAATTGCACGAGACTTCAAAATAGTGACATAATTTCCCTTTTCTTTGTTGTCCATGAAATCTAAATGAATAAGTTTACATCAAAATGAACTACGCATCTTAAGCCCACAATATGAAAGGTAGAAACTATTGTTTTAGCGATGATGTCTTCGTCAATTACAATAACTTATCTACATATAACTATTTGTGATCACTGCTAAAGGTAAATTTTAGATAGCAAAAGAATTTATTGATAAAATAATTTTGTAATCAACTTTAGATAACAACAGTGGTGGAGGCAATTTAAATAAAATGAAATGTAAGAATAAAGAAAATGTGCTGAATGACAGAAACTTAATTGAGCGAAGCGACTGTGGTATATAAGTCTAAAATATACGTGTCATCGAATTAAATGTAATTGTCCAACACTCAGCAGAAGAAATAACAGAATTTAAAATAACTGGGATACTGAAAAAAGTATGGTCGAACTACCAGTATATATGGCAAATTTTGCCGTGATTTCTGGATTATGAGAATACGAAACAGTATGATAATTTTTACCATAGCGCTTTGGTAATGGCTTTTGGTAAAATTAAAAAAATATATATATGGTTTTATAGTTTTAGTTTATTCCGAGGTGTTGGTCTTCTTTTGAACGAGGAGTTTTGGATCTTTTGGAATTCGTCATGATATTTTGGTCTGTCTTTCCGAATTTTAATATTTGGAGTTTAATATTTTATTTGGAATTTTAATATTAAACTAGTAAAGCTTATATCAAGTGATTGCAAAGGGAGTGCAAAATGTTATGACTAGCGCCGAATTTAAATAATTCACTCATGTTTACCGACACGTTTATCTCGGAATTTTGTTCCGGTTTTTTGATTGAAATATTTGAGATGCCCCGAAAGTAATAAGAACCAAATGTGGGCAAATGGTGTGATTTGGGTTCACTTTTTTTTTTAAATTTCATAATGTCTACCATTGTTTTGGTAACGTTCGAATACACTTTCATTCCTGTCTTTATTTTAAATAGACTAAATTCCTATCAGTAGACAAAATATAAAAGGTGTCCAAAATGTCGTGATTTTTACCCAATTTTCTACATAATTATCCGCTTAAGAATCCGCTTAAAACGCATTCGGTTACATGAACGCGTCGTAAGGAATTTCTATATTACAATGCGAATGGTGTGACATTTTTGGTCACTTTTGGTCTAATAGAATAGTTTATTTATATTAAATTGTAATTATAGCTCTTTTACCTTTAATGGGTATAGAGGTCCATACAACCCAACTCCAATTCCAAATACAAAATAAGTGAGACTGAGCAAAATAGTTATGTGTATCCTTTTCTTTTCCTTTACTGAATTATGTCTTAGAATTTCAGTTTTCACAACAATTGAAGGTCGTGCTGGATAGTCATCAGGTACAGAAAGATCATCTATACTACTCATTTTACTTCGTTCTTAATGGCTGTTTAAAAAAAATAATATACTCAGCTTACAAGCAAATTAATGCATCTTCATAACAACTATTGTGAGTTGTGCTTCAATATTTAAAAATAAATTATAATATTAGGTTTGTAAAATAATTTTTTTCTCTATTGAAATCAAGATAGAAGTAATGTATAACAAATTGGAAATGTAAATTACATTAAATTAAAAGCCGAATTTATTTCTTTAAATGTGAAGTGAAGTTTCACTTCCAGAAAAACATACCTTATTTCATTTAGTGGTTAAATGCTAAAAAAATATAACATAAAATTTTGCATACTTACGTATTCTGAAGAATAATCTATCTAAACAAAATATACATAATAATCTAAACAAAATATTGGTTTTATAATGCATACATCAATAATAAAAAAACTGCCTTGTCGTTATTCTATAAACTCATTATTAATGCTCGAAGACAATCTTTCCTTAATCTAAGTACAGGAGATGGCAGTATTTTATAGTGTAAATTTTATTGGCCAAATCAATAATGTTTTCCTAAAAGAGTTATTTGAAAGCACCTAGTACACATTTTAGTTGATTATTGCTTGACTAAAAGTTAGAGAATAAACTCTTTTGATAGAAAAATATCACTATATAACAAATTAAATTCTCAACAATCAAAATATTATAAATTTTTTTTGCTCCTGCAGCTACTAATAAATTTCAAGAAACGTTTAAAGAAACATTCCGCATTAAGTATGTGTTATAATTTGTACTAGTAAAGTTTCTCCTTATACTTGGAATTATTAAGCATTTTAGAAGTGTTTCAAACAGTTATTTTACCAAAATTCTATCTAATGTTTTAACTACACTGTAAACAAATTTCTGATATAATTACGGTATAAAGTACTGACATTTGGAGTCCATCATCCGTAAAATCCATTTGACCGTAAAATTCGTTTTTACTGTAAAATATTATACCGTAACTTTTGCAGTAATATTTATTTAAGTAGAGGGATTTGGGTTTTTTTTCCGTAACGTCTTCCGGTAAAAATGAATTTTACAGTAAATTTTTTTTTACAGTAATATTAATTGAAAGAGACACATATAGAATATTTCTTTAAGAACGAGAATATTTCTTTATTAAAAACTTCACCTCCAGAGTGTTTAGAACTGCGCAGTTTAAGATTATAATTAAATATTTGCATCATAGAATTATAGTACGAACAGTTTTGAGTGAAGCCATACAAAAGTATTTTATTTTATTTTATTTTATAATCGTCGTTGAACAGCTGACCCAATTCTGTGTTTACTACTTTTAATGTTCAACTCCGTAGCCATGTAATTATGAAGCTAAGCTAGAACTCCTGGATCAAGCATTGAACAATCTGGCCTTCGTAGAGGACTTTTTTTCATGGAACTAACCCGCATTTGTGTTAAATGGAGAGGAAAATCACGAAAACCTCCCATGATTAGTCCAACGGCAAAGGGATTTCAACCCATGATCCGTCTACCACTGATGATATTTTACATCAGCACTGTGTTCGGTGAGAGCTGGAAACAGAATTCGTATCAATCAGCCACAGTTGGGATTCATACCTGGTTCACTTTATTGGGAGGCTCACGTTCTATACTGAATCATACTAAAAATAGATATTTTGTTGAAATGATTCAAGGACGAATAACCACAACTGCAAAATAAGACGTGTTTTCCAGAGTGACTATTTCGCCTATTAAATGACAACATTGAATATTTATTTTTAATTATATTTCATGCTTTAATATAAATTTAAATTGATTTTCAAAAAATGACCGCATAGTCCATAATCTAGGGCTCATTTTTTACGTCATGTTATACATAACATGGCATAGATGTGACACTGGTATGTCTAAACTGACGCACTGTCAACAAAAATACATTGACCGCAGTTATGACCCCGTCTACGTAATGGCCACTTCATTCCTAATCGCCAAAATGTTCAACTATTATAGTGATATTAAAAAATATTAATGGATTTTCGTATTGCAAAAAAAGGAGATCTTACTTTTGGAATTAGGCAGATTTAGAAAATTGTGCTAGAAAGAAAATCTTCCACCTGAAAATTTCTTATTGTTCGAGTATATTATAGTACTAGGGTTCGGTTCTAGGGTATAGTTCTAGTACTAGGGTATAGTTCGAGTATATTATAGTATAATTCGAGTTCGATTAAAATACAGAAAAACACTTTTGACAAATCATGAAATTAAGCATTAGTACTGATAAATTTCATACAGAATTTAATATCCTATGAAGAAAAATTACACATTTAAATTGCACATTATTCCATTCATTTTAAAAAACCTTTAATTTATCAACTTAAGTAGACGCAACGCTTATGTTACTTTAAGGCTTTGGAAAACATTGTTTCATGCCAGTATCTCTATGATTTGTAATATTTAAAACATCCTTATTCAACTAAGAAAAATATTTCGATTTATAAAATATTTATGATCATATAAATTTTTAAACTTTCTTTACACTTTCCTTAGTTTCAATAAAAATTAAAGGTGTCTATCTCTACAAAACATTAAAAATATGATTTAAAATTTTTTGATACCTATGATTTAAAATTGGTTCCTTTAATTCGATCAATGATTCCCATCATAATTGTTTTATAGTTCATGTGAAAAAGTTTAAGATGATATTAAAGAATGATGAAAAAATTTACTTAGAGGAAAAAAGAAAGAAAATAAAATTAAAATTGTAAACTAAATAAACGTTATTCAGTACGGTATGAAAAACAAGACTTTTTTCATCCACATTTAACTCAAATTTTTAGATATTTTGAGATACGTATAAGTAAAAAAGATACGCAAAAATAGAAATAAAAACGAAGTAATAATTATTGGTTGAAATAGATATTGAAAAATTTGACAGATAACAACGGTAAGTAATAAATAATGGTAGATAATGTTAAGTAATAGACACTAATAAGTAATAAATGTTGAAAGCTACCTTTTTTATTATTACAATATTTACTTAAAGAAGATTTCAAAAAGATAAAAGATACTTACACTGAAAAAAAAAATAATATTTCAATTGTCAGCTAAATAAGCGTTCCGTAAAACCAGAAAAACAAGAACACTTTTTTTTCGTACACATTACACTCATTTTCCGGGTATTGGAAACAGTAAACAAAGTAATTTCTATAAAAATATTACCTAGATACCCAATCAAAAAGATTATAACGATCAAATTTGATATCACTTGATCTGTTTTTATCACCTCTTTGTTCTAATCTCAAGCATGGTTTTTGATTATTGCTATGTCACTTTCCCTACTGATAGATAGCACTAGAGTTATGAATACACATTCATAACGTCATTTATTAGTGCATTTGATAATGAATTAATTACGTCGTTAAAATTTTAAAATTTGCGGAGCCTTTTGCTTCTGAATCCTTTTCACAAATTTGTATTTACTCCTAAAATATCAAGTGATATTCTGCAAACGTCAGATTGCTAATGACTGTTTTCCCCTGAATAAAAACTATAAATAAATTTTACTAACTTTAAACAGTCTTAAAACTGATTTGAACATGCTTACGTTTCAAATTTTTTGCTGTCTTAGTGAGAAACACATCAAGTTCAACTATATTATTGTGCAAGGGGAGGAAAATTCTGGTAAAATTACAGTATTTTAAGGTAATGGCAGTTCTGGTTAAAAAAAAAAATTCTGCCATAATTCTGCTATTAAAAACCAAAATATACGATATTTAAGTCATTCAATTAGTAATTTTTCTTCATGTGGTGACTGCTTACCGAAAATTATAGTTTTCAAAATTATAGTTCTTATTGCCACACATTTAGCAAAAAATTCAACACTGAAAAATAAATTTAACCGAAAATGGTTTTAATGCCATGCTTTAAGGTATAATGGTGGGTATAATTTTATCACATAATAAAAAACCATATTTTATTGTTAATTTCACCAAAGTGCTTTTGTGAAATTGACCGAGCAGTTTTGTATTCCAATATAGTCAGCAACACAGTAAAATTTTACCATATTCTGGTAGTTCAGACCATACTTTTTTTTCATTCTGTATTCAAATTCAGAGGACTTAATTTCCACTTTAACATGATTACTTAGCACTTTATCAAAGCTGCAGCAAATTTGAAAGATGTTATAGATCAAAACGGTCCAAAATTTTTAAAGCGTATGATATAAAAAATTGTTTTTCAATAACTTTATAGTTGAATATAACAAAAATAAGCACTAGAGACAGATTTTTAAAATATAATTTTGAACAGAACTTATTAATAACGGAGCATTTTTGAAGTTATTCTAATCATAATAAATAGAAATTTCAGCTGATTATTATTAGGGTTATTGAACTTCAGAAAAAAAAACTAATGTGTTTAAATTATAGAAATTGAAACGGTTTATGAAATTGTTTTTAAAAAAATATAATAATATTGATAAAAATGTAGAACTTTTATGTAAAAAATAACCTAATAATGTTTTTCGAAAATTCGTCGGGTAACTTTAATCTGCAATTGTTGATAATTTTCCTTAACAAATTTCAAAAAAAAAAAAAAAATGTTTCAAGCATTTATTTTTAGTATAAAGCACAAAATTATGCAATCACTTTTTTTTATTAAAGAAATTTCAATGTCTGTAGTTAATCAAAATCTCCAGAGACAGCTTATGTCTCCAGTCACATGGGTTCGCAATCTCACGGCTAGCCATCTACTGCTGGCTGTTTATGGAGTGGAGTAGAGACTGCGGTCAATAATATCAGCGCGGAATGACTAGCAAATGAACACATTGCAAATGAGAAATGTTATCACCTCCTCAGTACTTGCCCGATCTGTCCTCCTTGACCTACACTTTGTTTGACTAGATAAAAGACACACCCAGTGACTAAGTCGTTAAATCTTTTGCAGAATGGCATTTAATTGTCCATAAGGTAGTACTCCAATACCTCAACACAATGGCTTACCCAAATTACCATCCACTCCTGGTATAGGGCGAAATTAATGGTCACCACAGGACACAAGGTTACTAAAAAATTGTTTACCAGATACCACCCGATTGCCACTTTTTTAATTGAAAATGCACATCATGATTATTTTATTTATTTTTTATTAAATGGGCAATTATTATGGATATTTTACATTATGAAAATTACTTTATTCCACCCTTGTTTCTTAAGATTTTTCTTCCTTTGTGAAATTAACCTTTAAATGTTTACGATGTTTTGAGAAATGCCTTGCATTATTAACATCAACAGTTCTTTTAACTGCTTAAACTTTTTAATTTTGGAAAAAGTAGTCACATGTTTAAAAAGCTGCCATTACAAAAAAAAATGCTACAACTGGCCAATGACCTGAAGCAAAAATTTCTAATTTTACCCTGAACTTTCGGGACCTTTCGAGCAAATGACGAAGACCATCAACGTGAACGGAGATTGTACGTATATACTTCATGCATTATCAGATTTTTGTTAATAAAATGTTTGTGACCCTGGGACAGAATTTGTGTCATTCATTTCTATACGTCCTAAGTGCTAATATTTGCTGAATGCAAGTTATTAATTTAAACCAATAATTTATTTAAATCAATAATTAAACAAACTTTACTTATAAATACTGCGAATATTTCTGCTGGAATTAAATTTAAAAATTCATTTCGGACCATGAAGTTAATAAGTGCTCTAATTGATAAAACTAAAAAGAAAAAGTTTGCTAATTTATGCCAAGTATGTGAGAAAAAATAAATCCCTGACGCATTTTCTGCGTCATGCCTAAAGAGTGACCATGTATCATAATGAGTAAAAGGATGGAAATCCAATTACTAAACCAGAAGTTACCGAAGTTGTTTTTTTTTTTTTTTTTTTTTTTTTTTCCTTTTTCATTAGTCAATTAATTTTGTTGTAATCCTTGAAGCAGAAGCAAATCGCTGCAATTTATGAAGAATAATGTGTAATTAAGAATCGTAGAGAGTGTATGTATATGTAATAAAATGTTTACAAAATATTAGAAGTATTTTATTATTAAAAGACACAGTTACAAAACACCAAAATGAAAAATGACTATTGATTGTAACATAATTTGGTTTAGTGATTTGCTTAAGCAAATCAATAAACCACATTGATTCAATACGTATGGATGAAGTACACACACAAAAAATGATGAAGTGATTAAGAGGAAAACTAAAATCAAATAACTAAAAATAAAATAATTATGAGAAAAAATAATAATTCTGTGCTTATTACTTTTTGCATGAATTTTTTTTTTGAAGTAATTCATATAATTAAAAAGGGAAAATACCACAAATGATTAACATGATAGAAAAAAAAGTCAAACGTAGTTATTCAAATACAGTTTAAATTATTGTTCCCCCAGATTTTTTTTTTTTTTTGGCTTCATATGATTTTTATCAAAAATTATTTTGTTTTGACTTTTGAAACAAGACTAAATTGAATAATATCCACCATTACCTCATAAGGGTAAATTTGCTAAATCGATATGATTTACCTATTTAATACGAATTCAAGCAAATTATTCTCTAAATAAAGTGCTGAAAAATGTTAGAGCCAAAAGAAATTCAATATTTTTGTACTACATATTTGTATTTTTTACAAATTTAACAAAGTGCTGAAGATAAATTGCTTTAATTATATCCAGAGAGATATTTAATGGGAAAAATAGGAACACATCTTCGAAATTTTTTAAAAAAATTTTGTGCTTTTGTATCATTTAGAAGGAATGCAATTTTTTTCACAAATTTTCTAACAGGTTGTCTAAATAGATTTTAAAATATAAAAATTTTAAACAGAAAAAAGTATCGTTTCAAGTTTTTAATGCAAAGTGAAATATTATGATTTATTATTATGCATTATTGATTTAATTTGAAGAAAAATTATCCATGTTTAATTTGTTTTCAGTGTTGTATAGAAAAAAATATTCTGAAACTTAAATATTGAATTTGTATATCTCTTTTTTTCTTTAAAAATGTGTATATAATAGTTGTTGGTGAGAGAGAAGAGATTAACAGGTTGTTTTCTTTTTAAGTAGCAGCACTTGTCGTGTAAGCAGAGGTTGAAGGTAAATAATAGAGAAGTGAACAAAATGCATTTTAAATTTTATTTGAAATTCAATAAAAAAAATATTAATTTACTTAAAATGAAAGGAAATATTTTGGATTAATATGAGAAATAATTGGTTTTAATATTTTTCCAAATTTCCAAAAGCAGAAAAGAAATAAAAATTAAATAAAATACGAGGAATTTTTAAAAATCTTTCTAATTATGTCGAAATAAATGTTTCATTATTTGCACAAAATTTAAAAATAGAGTTTTGAAAGAAATTAAACTTTTCGTTTGGCTCCAATTTTTTCCAGCATTATATTATTTTGTAAAAGAAAAAAGAATTATTTACATAAAATACCAACCGTTGTAAAAATTTCAAAGGTAAGTAAGTATAATAAAAATTTATTTTTCAGGTCTTTCATTTATTCCATCTTACATGAATCCGAACTAAAATCTTGAACACACAAAACAAAATTCATTCATTCTCTCAGATTTTGCTTTTTAAGAAAACAGACATAAAAAGTGATAACATTTTAAATGCAAATAAAAATATTTTCTCTTAAAATCTAATTTGACTTAACTTAATACAACACTATAGCATTAGGATGTTGTTGCTTAAAACTAGACTAAAAAACATTAGAAACATATGCGGGCAAAACCATAGTAATGGATCTTGGCTGTTTTTCCTGTATCATTACAGATATTTTTGGACATTTTCAATTTATTTTTTGTTTCAATTAAGTTAGAAATGTTTCTTCTTATTCATAATTTATTAGATATTCATGAAAATTAACTTAAGAAAATTTGAACAAGTTTTGTTTAAGAATATTTTATTACATGTGGAACAGACAGCACCAATTATTTCAGTTTTGCCCTCATTTCTTCTATTTTTTTCATTCAAGGAAAAAAAAGAAGAGTTTCATAAATACCAGACATAAATAATAATTTTGTAACAAGGTGTATAAAAAAAGACAGATTTCAGAGTCTCACGCTATTTAAAAATATTTATTCCCGATAAACTTTAATATCTTTTCAACTTAGTACAAATTTTGTAAGTTATTGGATTTGTATCATGTAGCCTCAAAAAGTTTAAACCATTTCACCTTTATCGTTGAAACTATACACTAAGGGGTTGTAATTTGTGCAATATCGTCATTCATATTTTAAAAATGCATCTAGGTACAACCACACACTGCTAATAAATATATATTGATCAATTTTAAACTTAATACTAAACCTAAAATATATCATTTCTTCACGAGTAGCATTTGTACGAATTCTTCTTTCTGTGAGTTACTTAAAGTAGATAAGGGAGAAAATATACCATTGTTTGTTCAAGGTAGAATAGATCGATATCAATTCGATTAATTATAAACGTCAAACAAAAAGCAGAAATAATAAGCAGTTTCAATAAATATCTTGAACAGTTTAAAAGTAAATAGCATTTTTTAAGTTGGTTTTAAATTAAAAACCACCCAAGAACACCTTAATGAAATAAAATTACTGAAATATGTGAAAAATTTAATAATTACTAAATCTGTTTAATTGACAAACAACCTATTATACATGATTTTTCGCTTGTATTTGAAACTATTGTACATGATTTTTCACTTTATTTCAGAAATTTATTTATTTTTGTCTGCGTATCTCAGGTTGAGATTAACTGTATTAGATGGTTGTATTATTGAATTTCAATTAGTTAATTTTGTATCCTTAATCCTTGATTTTCATATTTGTAGCAATTGACAAATCAAGTCCAATGTGCTCAAAATTAAAACGCCGATTTAACGTATTTCAGGTTGAGAATTTATGTACCAGGTGGTTGTTTTATTGCGTTTTAATTAGTTCATTTTGAATCCTCGAGTTTCATAGTTGCGGCACCTGCGAAATCTATACCAATCGCTCCAAATTAAAAAGCCACCAAATGACACCTTTCTTTTTTAGAATATTTGAAGCCCTCAAAATTGACTAGAAGTACAATATACAATACAATAACTTTATGTACATTGTATGAATTGTTACAATACTGAAATTTTAATTTCTATTTTAATTTTTTGCTTAAATAACGCATTTGAAAATACTCATAAATAAGAATTCTTATAAAATTTGATTTGTGACAGGTGATCTCTTTTGTTTATTCTTTGTCTCAACTGAAGTTTGTTTTACTTTCCAGCAAACACTGACTATAGATACGCTTACAAATGTCAGTTTTTAAGAGTATAAAATATTAAAATCAGATTAAAACTAGCTTTATATTGCTAACTTTAATTATTTTTAATATTTGTTTTTTTTTTTTGTTTAAAACGGAATCCATCGGGATTAAGAATACAAAACGTTTTTAGATAACAGCGTATTTCCTTACATAATGTCACTCATTTAAAGTTAAGTGTGTCTATTTTAATACACCTTGTGGTTAAAAACAGCATTAAAATAATACTTTAATAGATATTTTTATTTGTGCCGTTTTCTGTTTGATAAACCCCAGTCTCGGTTTTTTGGCAAATCTTCACTCCTTGACAAACAGTAGAAATTGCTCTGTTTTGATTTGAAATTTTAATTGTGCGCTTATTTTTCACTAAACAAATATAAAACATCAGCAAAATGACCTGAAAATAAAATAAAGAATTAAAATTTGTACAAGTTAATTTTTAAATAAACAATAAAAATTAATTAATGAAAATTTTTTAACTTAAAATTTTCTTAAAACGATTTTTTAAAACATTAGCATCGATCAAAAAGTCGTCTGCAGTATCTTTCATTCATCTCCAAATGGTATGGAGTCTGTCTGCAACTAGTTGCATTGTATTTCTAATTAATGGCAGCAGTAATCTAGCCAAAAGCGCGGGGCCCTAGTTTTTTCAACCTATTCTGCATTGTTCAACTCTCCTCTAAAAATTTTTATAGCTTGAGTTACTATCGATTTCAAATTATAAAAACTATTTTGCATCTTGAAATCTATGGGGACTTGGTTTTTCTTTCTTTTTTAATGATTCTTCCTACAATATGCAACTGTATTAGATTCAGGTGAATGTTTTGATTTTACAGAGTAAACAATTTTTGTCGACAATTTTTTATGTCTTTTTAAGCAAATTGAAAATTTTGCTGCATACAATTATAAAAATACACATGCCTACACGCACACACTGTAAAAAAATTTAGTGTATTTTAACACCAAAAATGGTGGCAGTTAAAGATGAGTGGGCTCAGCCCGAGTCCGAGCCAGGGCACGACGCGAACTCGGGATCGTTTTTATTAAAAAAGAGTTTCAGGCACGGGTGAGCTCAGATTCATGACAAAATTTTCATAAACTTCTTTACGTCTCTTAAACAAACGTTTGATTCCCTTATTAAATACAGAAAATTTAAAATTTATAACTGTAAAAATTTCAGCGGTTTGCAATTTTCGTTCAGTGCTTTTGCTTTGTGAGAAATTGTCAAATGTCTTTGATTTAGCTTAATATTTTGATTTTCTTTTTCAATTTTTATTTTTTTCATCGTGGAGTTTCAGTTCATTCAGTTTTTCTCTTCGCTTTTTTTTTCATAGATTAGTGATAGAAAAGTTTGTAATTTACTAATTTCCTTGTTTAGGCATCAAAGACGGAGATCGCAAAATTTGGTCTTTACCAACGTGTGCCTCAGGCTTGAACCTCCAAAATCGAACCCGAGCTCATCTGTAGATCAAACACTAAAAGCTGTGATGTAATATCTCTCCAAATATAATGTTTAACAACTCAAATAATTGCGTGAATGAACACTTTATTACAGGTTGGCACCAAATTGAGCGCTCTTATACGATTTAGAGAGTGTAGTTTAAATCGTATAAGAACGCTCGATTAAAATTGAATAAGTTCACACCAAACTTCATTTAGTGTATGGTGGGGAAGCACCGTTAATTTGTTGTAAACTTTTCGCATTATAAGAGTTTTATAGATTTATTTACACCCTTTAAATTTTAAACGAATACTCGCTTTGGTGTTAACCAGTGTTAACATGAGGAAGAGCGTTCTATCACACAACTTTTTGGGTTGTTTGACATCAAATTCGGAGGGACAGTATACCACAGTTTTTACAGTGTACGCGTATATACATTTCAAGTAAAGATAATAATATGCCTCGAAATTAAGAAAACAGACGAGATAAATTTTTCTGCGCAACATAATAACAAGTCACTGAATAAGTTAAATTATCATTACCAAGGTTGATTCAAGTCCTAAAATCATCATGGAAGCATTACGATATCCAAATTGATCCAGAAGAAATCCACCTAAAGATGGTCCAACAAAGGCACTGTAAAATTGAATTTCTGATTTAAAATACTCATATAAAGCTTTCAGTAATTATCCAATATTTTATGCAATATACGCAATTATAAGCATGTAATAAGAATAACAGTCTTATATATGGAATTACTTACTTAGTAATAATAACACAATGAAGTAAAAAATTTTAAATAAATCTTAAGAATCTACACCTTTTTTATAGTTAATGTTCCTTTTTTTTTTGCTTTATATTGTTACTCATACACTGCAAAAAAATTTTAATGTATCTTAAAACTAAAAATGGTGTCAATTGCTTTACACCAAAGTGGTGTAAAACCATTAATTTAGGATACATATATACACTAAACTGCCACCATTTTTAGTATTCAATTACACAAATATTTATAATTACAGTAAAATTTTACTGAATCTTATGAGTAACTTACAATAAAATAAGTTAAGTTACTCATAAGATTCAGTAAAATTATTTTTACAAGACAATATAAAGAAAGAATCATTAATTTAGGATACACACTCCTGGCCAAATTATTAGACACACTGTAAGATTTTATGTAAAATCTTAATTATCAGGTGATACTATACAGCTTTATTGTTTTTGCGCAGCTGAAACCGGCTTGCATTTGTTTACGTCCGTGTATCAATTGGTTAACATTGTAATGCAATACGTTGAGGATAAATACAAATAGCAAATATATAAAAAATCTCCCGAATAAAAACCTATTACATGTATGTTTAATATGAAAGTATTGCATATAAACTTGTACAAAACATGTAATTATTGAAAAATTACAGTGAGCCTACTAATTTGATCTAATTATTACAATATAATAATATAATACCTGATATAATAAATGCTCTATATTTATATAATATATATCGTCTAATTTATTCAATCATCGAATTTATATTATATATCGTCTAATTAGTGCTATGGTTGTAAAACAAATAAGTACATACGTTAAAAATAGTTGAATGTTAAGACTTAGAAAAACTATATATAAATGTTTGTTTCTACTTCTGATTTTTAAGTAAATGCCCTAGATACTAAGTGCATCCATAATATTAAGGATTAAAGAAAATAAATAAAAATTACGCACTTCTTTAAAATATTTATGACATGCACTATGAATATAATATAAATAGATAGCAATATCATTTTGACAATAATAATAATATTACTAAATTTGTTTACCCAAGTGATTGAGAGGAAGCAATCATAGAAGATACCAATCCATAAGTAGCTAATCCTGGAGGCATTCCCATGTTTCTGTAATATAATAAAACTTTTCTTATCAAGATATGAATCGTATATTTATTTTTAAACTAAATAAGAATAATCTTTCTATATACGCTAGATTGATATATGCTAGATTGAAAATAGGGTTAACACAACTGAATTAACTCTTTATATTTTGCAAGGCAATTTTTTTGTAAATCTGTCATTATTAGAAAATTTATTTTGCACTCATTAGACTTTAACGAAAAGTGATTTTTAACGGGTTTGAAAACAATAAAAATTAATAGATATTCAAAAAATTTTTATCATTAGTTATTTGAAAAGGCTGTTTGAAGACAAAAATTTTCCGAAGAATGCTTTTTGGCCACATAAAACTAAACTCTCTACTTTTTCTACATAATTTTTGCCTACATACACACTATTTGATTTCAAAACCATTCTACCTATTCTTTTTCGAAATAAACTTATTTCAATTTTCTTAAATTTTGTATTAAAGCCATTTAAGCAATTTAATATTATTAAAAATCATTTTTTTACCTGGTTTTTTATTTTTATTTTTATTGAAATATTATTTAAAAATGAATAGATTTAAAATTTTAATTTTTTTTAAAAAAAATGCTATTTTTTACATTTTCTTTTAAATATTTTTTATTTTTTCAAAAATTAGGCTTGTATCATTATTTTTTTTCCCAACAAAACAAATTTATCAGAATATCACTACCTGATTCTTGTATCAAAACCAACTAGAAACCAAATATTTTTCTAATAATCAGTTTTATACACAGAAAACAAAATGTTTTTGATGATGACATTGATCTCAATGATGACATTGATCTGACATAGATCGCCAATTTTTTGTAAATATTGCTAGAATATGTAAATATTCTTAAATGAAATTCAGAATCCTGTTGAGCGTAAAATTATATATTTTTATTTAAATGCAAATACCACAAAGAAAATTAATACAAAGTTACTTACACAGTAGTTTGAAGTGATCCAGTAAAAGCACATACTAATTTTGCTCCCAAACCAAATCCAAAAATAACTAATGAAATTATGATGAAATATAGGTTTCTGAAAAAAAGTAATAATTATGATTTTTTAAATAGGAGAAAGAGGTCAAACAAAAATTTTAAGTCATTGTAAGTAAATGTAGATTTAATTACTAAAACATAAGTTATACTAAATATAAGTGACATTGGAGCGTTCATTTCGTATTCCCCCAGAAATAGTTTCCTGATGAATCTATTCTATGCACTCCCGAACATTCAGTTGTTAGCCTTCGAGATTAAAGCTCCATAATTTCATGATCAGCGGCGTAATAGTGGCAATGTGATCACCATGATGGATGAGCTGTCCTCCTGTAAAACCCACCCTATTCTAATCGGGGTTTGTTTTCTTTTTTAGAAAAAAAAATAAAAAACATCAATCGTTTCAAATATCTTAGCTAATTACTTAATTTCTTAATTGCTCTTATTTTAATCTGTTTATTATATTCTTTATAGCATTTCGTGTAGATTCACCATTGATACATCCATAAAGTATTTCGTATAGATTCACCATTGATACATCCATAAATAAAGCAACTTTGGGAGCATTATTTTGAATAGAGTATAAACAATATGTTCGCTGTTCGCAGATTTTTTAAATATAGAGAAAAAGTTACCGAGAAAGAATTTTATGATTTAAGAGTTTTCGACATGTCCGTCCTCACATGTTTGATATGTCCATAGGTTTTTAAAAGTTTTTTTTCACATTCTCTTCTCGTTAGTAGTCAAGAAAAATGGCGACGCTTGGAAAAAAGACTAGTGTTGCAATTTCTTGCGCTAAAAATATCGTTCAAACTGCACTTTAGATTTTATTATGCAAAGATTAAGCTTCGATAAAAAAAATGGGTGTTACCATTTGAAAATTGTGAAATTTGGTCACTATAACTGTTAAACCGTGAGGGTTACGCAATCGTGTTTGGCATCATTCCTGAGCTCATAGATCATAATACCTATGTACAAAATTTACAACATATATATATATATATATATATATATATATATATATATATATATATATATATATATATATATATATATATATATATATATATATATATATATATATATATATATATATATATATATATATATATATATATGTTTAAAAGTGATGCCACTGAATGTTAGAACCAAATGGGCATAGTAAAATTTAAAATTTTATTGGTTTAATATTTCTAATTTTTTAGATGAATCGTCAAATTCGATAACAGAGCGTTTTTAGTTGAAACACCGCTTTTGAATGTGAAAATTAATACGTAAATGATTTGAGAAGTTGTTAATTATGAATTCGATCCGATTTCGAATCTTCAAATTCCTTTTGTGGATTGAAAACTTAAAATGCAAAATTAAAGAGTTTATTACCAATTTATATGCTTCTTCTAGATGAACAAGAAACTATAATCTGGGCTGATAAGTAATTTTTACATATGTTTGCTACAACAAGTAAGTCGTACTTACGGTTCAACATTAATGAATGGTGCCGGACCAATTAAAAAGAGTGACACTATTGTTAGACTGCAACCAAACAAGCTTAAAACATGGAAATTTCCCTGTAAAAATAATAAAACTCATAAGACAACTAAAGGAAAGCATTATTAATTTAATAAAATTATATAAAATGATTCCATGTATGAAAAGTAAAATAATGCGAATGCAAAATTAATCAGCATGCTTTACTTGAAAATAATAACTTTACTACCGTAACCTTTACAAATTGAATAAAAAAATAAAAATTATTCAATTTTCACATGGTTCAGAATAATGTTAGAAGATACAGTAAGAAACAGATTTTCAGATTTATTTACTTATCCATGGTCTTATAGAAGAAAAGAAAACGTACATGTGATGCTATACTAAATACATTTTTATAATACTATCATTTATATTATATTATGCCTATAAGAGAATCAGTCCTAGTAAAAATATGTTCCATTACGCTTCCTATGCGGGGGGAATATTTTGTATGCGTGTGATTTTCTTCCAAGATACACTATCCACATGAGACTCTGCCCAGAATATTTGAATCGTCCATCTATTGGCCCTTTTTTCCGTTTTGTAGATTGTAAAAACTGTGGTGTAATATCTCTTCGAATTTGATGTTAAACAATCCTTAAAGTTGTGAAAAGAAACACTTTTTTTCAGAGTTAACTCCAAATCGAGAGTGAATTGAAAGGGTGCATGCAAACTCGAAACACCGAAAATGCAAAAAGTTTACACCAAGATTTCTCGCTGTTACACCATACCTTAAATATTTTCACTTCCGAAAACTCCAATGTTGGGATGGCGAGTTGTGATTTCGTCTGTGTTAACATTTGATAACGAGTTGGCGAGTGTTTATGGCTGTCTTTAATATTGCTTTTCATCTGCAGAAACTAAAGTTTGTCGTTAAAAATATGCATTTATGATTTTTGTTGAGTAATAAGGATATTTATATTTAAATTATCAAGCGTTTGTGAACTCTATTAAAATAATTTTATAATATATGATTTATATTCGCTCCAGCTCAGTTAATCATATTTCGAATTCGTCTTAATATCAATTCATCTTAAGCTCATTTTATCTTAAGAATTGGTGCTTGTATGAAACCTAAATTATTGATTCTTATTTTACATCGTATTGTCTCATAAAAATAAATTTACTGACTTTTAAATGCACATCCTTCTGTAGTTATAAATTTCAGTGTTACTAAATAACTAACATGATGATTGGTGGTGGTTACTTTATTCAAATTAATGTAAAAGAATAATCTTTGAGTTTCATAGCACCAGGAACTTTCCTTAGGTTTTGGTGTAAAGTAGTTGCTACCATTTTTGGTGTTCAGATTTACGAAAATTTTTACAGTGTACATTTTAAACATCTTTTACACCAAATAAGCAGTGTTTCAATAAATTAACAAATTCAAGTAACATTTTTTTTTACAATTTCATGGATTATTTGTAGGTATCCAAGGTATCCACGTATCCGAGGTTATAATATTCATTCTAATTAGGAATTAAAGGCATCCATTATATGAACAGAAATTCGATAACCAATCATTTTAAAAAACATAATTTTTAATAAATTAAACAGCACTCTAAAGAGGATGAATAATAAAAAAATAGTTTTCAATTCTTTAAATTGTTTAGAAGAACATTGTAGTAGAAGGTTTTTTAGCACTTAAAATTAGAATGCTCTCGAATCTTATAAAGAGATTTCTGTATTTTCATTAAAATTTCTTTCAACCATGAAAATCCAACGTCTAAACTGAAGAAATATTTCAACAAGATTTTATACAAAGATTTCAAAGAATGATTATTTTCATTCAAAAAATATTGCACTACTTTAAAAAGATTATCGCAATATTAATAGCTTACCCATTTATCACAAATCCATCCCCACAATGGGGCACTCATGGCATACACAGTTCCAGCAAGAGCAAATAACATACCAAGAAATAAACCAGATAGATCGAACTAGAAGATATAAACAGATATTAAGAAGCATAAAAGTTTCTTATGGTAATAAAAGATAAATGCCAACTTTAAAATTCAAAAACCATATTCATATATTCAAAAGTCATATTATAGTCAATTCTTTTGTTACATTAGTTGAAACATTATACAAGTTTCGAAGTCAGTTTAGAGCTTAATTTTCAGTGTACAATAATAGACGGACAAAATGGCACTGAAAAATATTACAATTGATAAGTATGAAGTTACTTAAAAATATACGTTATTAACTACTGTAATATATTATTTGCGAATTTTAAAGTTGGCTTTTTATCTTTTATTATAACAAATTTTGAATGAATGAAAGGCATAATATTTTTAAATGTATATAACTTTTTTAGAATCTTGTATTTGCACTTTCATCGTTTTTTATTTTTTAGGGTTTATTTTTAAATTTCAAATAATGGTAGTATAGATATACACGTTAAAATCAAATATTGGAGCATTTAGTGCACAATAATAGATAGAGAAAATGGCAAAGACAAACACAACAAATGAGAGATATGAAGTAAATAAAAAATATATTTTATTAACTGCTACAATATATTATTTGTGAATTTTGTCATTGGCTTTTATATATTATTATTACATACATTTAATAAAGAAAGCAATAAAATTTCAAAACCGTACATAACTTTTCAGAATCTACTTTGTATTTGAACTTTTATCTTTTTTGATTTTTTTTTAAGGTTTATTTTTTAAATTTTAAGTAATAGTTGTATAGATTTATATAGTAAAATCAAACATTGCAGCATCATCATCAGTGCATAATAATTTATAGAAAAAATTTCCATTAAGAATATAACATGTGAGAGGCATGTAGTAAATAAAAAATCTTCTTTATTAACTACTGTAGTTTATTATTTAAGATTGTAATTTCGCAACTTAAAATATCGTCTGCACTAGTTAATTAGCATATTTGAGGTCACCCCTTCGAACCCTTAAGATTGAGCCCAAGAATGTAAAGATCCGATCATTAGATCAAAAGCCATTCAGGGTGTGCAAACATTGGAGGATTTAGTACACAATAATAGATTGAAGAAAATGGCAATGAAAAACGTAACAAATGAGAAGTATGAAGTAAATAAAAAGTCTACCTTACTAACTATTGTAATATAATATTTGTGGATTTAAACTTTGGCTCTTATCCTTCATTATAACAGACATTGAATGAATAAAAGTCATAAAATTTCAAAATGCACATAACTTGATTTTAGAATCGTTTCTTGCTTTTTTCTGCTTGCTTAGAATCGTTTCGTTCGTTTTTATGCTTTTACCTTTTCGGATTTTTAATGACTTCTTTCAAAAAACAATTTCAAGCGATGGCAGAAAAGATTTATAATAAATTATATAGATATAGATTTATAATAAATTACTAATATATAGATTTATAATAAATTACTAATATATAGATTTATAATAAATTATTAATATATAGATTTATAATAGATTACTTATATATAGATTTATAATAAATTTCGTTCGTTTTTATGCTTTTACCTTTTCGGATTTCTTATGACTTCTTTTAAAAAACAATTTCAAGCGATGGCAGAAAAGATTTATAATAAATTATATAGATATAGATTTATAATAAATTACTAATATATAGATTTATAATAAATTATTAATATATAGATTTATAATAAATTACTTATATATAGATTTATAATAAATTTCGTTCGTTTTTATGCTTTTACCTTTTCGGATTTTTTATGACTTCCTTTGAAAAACAATTTCAAGTGATGGCAGAATAGATTTATATAGAAAAATCGAAAAAAATAATTTTCATACAATGCACGTAATAATATTTTTTCAATTTTTTTATTGCTAAAAATTAAAACTTAAATGAAGTAGGTACTATACGTTTATTTGAATAATTTAAAAAGGAGATAAATATAAAAGAATTTGTTTAGTCTGACATTATATTTTATATTGCTTTAATTTAAGCATTTGTTAGAAACCGAATAACACTATTCGCACCGTGTAATGAAGTATAACAAGACGATCACCACCATACTTAACAAAACCAAATGCTAACCATTTGTTACAAATTATATTTCTTTAATTAAATTATATTTGTGTAGCAAATAAAAAGGGAAATAAACTTTTAATGTTTCCAACATAAGAAATAAAACGTTTTAAAAGTTTTTAAAGTTTAAAACACTTAAAAAGTTTTAAATTACCGTTCGAATATGGGGCTCCAAAGCAGCTTGATTGAAGCCTATATAATTAAATGCAGTAAAAACACTAAGTGAGTAAATTAGAATTCCAGGGCTCATCCAAAACTTTAGTAGATTTCCCCGCTCCACTATTACTGTTCTTTCTGAAATTAAATGAGTATAAATTAATTTACAATAATAAAATTTGGAATCAAGTTATAGTGTGAGCGTGACAAGTTCTTGGTAAGAGATTTGAAAAACCTCTCTAAATCCAGGAAAATGAACACAAAGCAATTTTTTTTTACACGTTACGCGAATATTAATTGTTATAATTTCTTCTTTAGAGCATTTAAAGACGAAAATAATTAATAAAAATGTTGCACATTTGTCATTTTTATGCTTTTTAATTTACTTACCAATTAAAATACTAATTTAGATAATGATGATGTTTATCTTTTAACTTAAATTGCGCAAAAATAAATTTAATTATCAAAATTATTAAAACAAATTAATATATAAAATTAAACTACTTTAAACAGAATTCTGATAGTAGATCAAAACTTTAAGTACCCATAACTGTATAAGCCAAAACTACTTATCTAAAAATATTGATCGTCTGAAAATCTATTGAGATCGTAAATAAAAAAGTAGTTTAAAAAAAAAATTTTTTTTTTTCATTCATATTCCAAAATTTATCAATATTTTGTAAATTAAAGAAATTTCAATGATGATTAACTGTTTCTCTTAGATCTAAATAACTGAAAATTTGAAAAATTTGTTTGGAAGTGAGCCATGATTAGAAGATTTTACCTTTAACGCAGAAAAAGACACCGATGTTTCATGCTGCATTTCATAACCATAAATAATTAAAATGCAAAAAATAATATTTTTCACTTATTTTTACCTAAATGAATAAAAAAAGTAATGAAAAAAGTATGAAAAATAAGTTTAATAAAAATCCTGTGTCAAAAGGGCTCCTCTGCTACGTTGCATTATATTTGATCAGTGTTAAATTATTATTATTATTGAGATTTTAACTGTGTCGGATAGTTTATATGAATGCAGAAATATTCTTTAGAGTTGAATAGTAAGTCTTACCAACATCGGGAAGTATGAAAAATATGATTACAGCATCCACAAACACTATTGATCCAACAACATAAAAAGGTAGTTCATAGCCTCCAAGCTAAATACAAAACAAATTTTTTAATACGGTTAGTAAAATAGAGTTATTAAAAAGTTATTTCAAGTAAGTTTAATAAGCATAAAATGCATGAAATTTATATCAAATTGAAAATATCTAACAATACTCACATCATAAAGCGCTCCACCTAATGTGGGTCCTGTAATAAGTCCTAATCCCAAAAACATTTCTAAAACAGACTGTAAAAAGATAGTAAATAGAAAAATCTTTAAATAATGCTTTAAATTTTCATTTACTACATTAAGAGTCATATTTTTTATAATTTCTGTTTTAATAAGTTTTAATATTAAAATATTTAGTTTTTTCTTTTTAAAGTTTTTTCAACCCCACAATAATGGTTTTTTTCCAATAATATATATTCATTGTTTTAAAATACTATAATACTTATTATTTTTTTGTTTTTCAATTATATACTGTTAGACAACTATAATATTATTTAAATTTGACGCAATCTGAACACGGTGCCAAACTGATCCATATATTCCTCTGTTAGAATTTTCCGTCTAAAATTACTGTAATATTTTACCGTCAGCCGTCTGTCCATCCAACTAACCATAAAGTTTACAGTAATGAACATTTTTATCTTTACGGTTTTGAAACCGTTTACAACCAGTATGGTTAAAAAATCATGAATGCAAAACCTTACGGTTTTTTAACCATTTACAGTTAGCTTAAAACCGCAGAAAAGAAATTTCACTGAACATTGGAGGTAGGCTTTTCGTTATGAAATGCTCATTGGAGTTTTGTGGATGAGTTGTATTTTATCAAATGAACCATGAAATGTGGTTTAATTAATATATCTGAATGTTTCACTTATCGTAAGAGATGGAAAATTCTAGACCTTTTCTCATTAAGTAGCTTTATGGTGCTGCCATCTATGCGTGAATGAGAGTACTGTATTTTAAGCGTAATTTTAATATATGATGTATACTTGATAAATTAATATTTATTTAAAGTTTATAAATGATATATTTTAAATAATTATTTATACATGAAATAAACAATAGCGATAAAGAGTTCAAATATTTTAACCTATTCATGGTTCTGACGTTTTCTAGCAGAGCATATCCAATTTTTACCGTGATAATTAAATAGTATACAGGGAGAAGCATATACGAAAAGTTTTCCGGTTGTAAAAGCGCAAGACATTAAAATCTTTTCCATCTTCTAAAATTTAAACAGTTAACCAATAATTTTAGACCTAGAAAATTCAGATCATGCGTATCAATTTCGGTAAAAATCAATGTTATTGTATCAATAATTTTCTCATTAAAAAAAAATATTACTATTTTTTAGAAACTATTATATCCTTAAATGACATCATTTATATTCTTGTCTTTAAGATGGTATTCCCTACACATGACCATTTAATGAATATTTCATTGATTTTTTAGACAATAATGACATTTTGATGGCATAAGCAAAATAGCTCTAATAAAAAAATAAAATTTAAAAACATCAAGCTTTACAGGCTATATTTCGAAAAAAATTGACTTTCAATAGAAGTTAAACAGGTCTACAAAGGTTAAAGTGCAAAGGACACAATGCTTCCAATCTGGTATCACTAAAACAATTCTCCCGCTTGTTGATAACGAGACATTGTTAGTTTTCTTTTATATTTAGATTTTTCTTTAAAAAAAAAAGATTAAAAAAAACTAAACTGGCATTGAATCTTGTTTATAAAGAAACTGCTTATGAAACAGTGAACTATAACTCTTTATGTAAAACTAAATAATGGTAAAATATTTTTTAAATAATAAAAAAATTTTACGATTGTAGTACAAGAAAAATTTTAAAATAAATTTTGAAAACTTCAGATGTTTTTAACCAAAGCCGCTTTTGTTTTCTTTAATACATATGTTTTAGAAAACTTTCATACGCGTAAACATAGAGTGAAACGGTGTAAATGCTGACTCAAGTTTCACATCAACTCATCGTTCTCAAAAGTAAATGGAATTAATTTAAAAGATATCTTAGTAGAAGAGTAACCTTAGTAACTTCAAAAGACTGTATGTGAAGAATATAACATTCAAGTAAACGTATATTCTTGTACATCAAACCACGCATAATTATGTTACTTAAGAAGCTTAAAAAGTTAAAGCGAACGTAATAAAATATGAAAAGTACGATTTTCTAAGGCTCTTCGATAATAACTATTATACGTTTGTCAGGATTGTATAGTTTAATAATTTGTATTTATTTCTATGCAATTTCAATATTTTTGTGCATGAAAGCATTAAATGAAAAAAAAGTCACAATTTTAATAATGCTTTTTGTACAATAAATATTAAAAAGAACAACAAGTATTTAAGTTTTTTTAACCCATTTTACTTCTGCGAAAACTGTACATCTTGTTTCGCTACAAGTACTATTATGACGAAAGTAGTAAGTTCCTAGTGCTTTTACTAATCTGATATTATCCAGTACAGTCTGTCATTTTAGTTTTAAAGCATCGCTGTACCTAATTTCGGAACAAAATATAGATATTTATGTCATTAATGTCAGTATATTATGGTGGATGCAAACCTTGTTTATCCAGTTATTATAGTTAAACAATTAAAGGATATTGTAAGTCTATTCTACGAAGGATTGAACTGACAGCAAATACCTTCTAAGCATTCTATTCAAATAGCATTCCAATTATTAATATTCTTTTTCACAAATATTTTATTCTATTTCCAGTTGTCCTAACGATAAGCAGCCGATCACAAACAGCCGATTAAGAGATATTTAACCAACAAAAAAAACTTTATTATTTTCCAAATCAAAGAATAAGGGGTACAGCAATATTCTAAATGGATTTTATTTTATGCCGTAACATAGTAAGATAAAGTTCTCCTTTTACAGGACATAAATTTTTCATAACTTTTGGTTTCCAGACAAATCTATACTGTGACTGATATGTTTTATTCTATATGATTTAATAAGGAGCCAGTCTAAATTCCCTTTTGCTGATAAGAATACCCCTCATCAGTAATTACTAAGAGCGTTATTCAATTCGTAATCATTAAAATACATTCTGAGACTCCCCAGCAGAGAGCATTTTTATTATTCAGCACAGGCGATATTTTACTTTTTCTGAATAAACACTCATTTTATAACCGATTTCAATTTCTACCTTCTAATTATAAGGGTAACCCCAATACAATGTAAATATACGCGAATTTTATTTTGTGTTCTGAGAGATCTTAGGATACTTTGGTAACAAGGCACTGTAATAACAACTTTAAAACTAAACTTACAAACGTTGTCCCTATTCCTTCAGTAAACTGAGACGCTATTATGGTATAACATGATGTCCTTAAGGCCGCTGCCCCCATTCCTTCAACTGTTCTTATCACAAACGCCAATGCAACAAAAGTAGTAGTATCCCGAATAAGATCCAAAGTTCTAAATTTAAAAAAAAAAATTATATTTAATGTTATTTAAATATTGTAATAAAATAATATTTACTGAAGTTAAAAACTGCATTTCAATCAAACTAATTAAAATGTTGATGTGTTGTAGTTTATTCAATAGGTACTGATCAGGAGACTTTTACAAAACTCAAAACTAGATCATTTTTGAAATAAAGCCATTTTCAAGTTGGTGGGTGAGCAGAGATTACTTTTCAATATTTCAAAGCATTAGAAAAACTCAACTTTCATATTTACTAGAAATGGTAACATTAACTCAGTAATTTTTGCTGCATAATAATATATTATAAAAAAAATGGCTTTATGTTTATTTTATTCAATAGCTGAGGTTTAAAATTAGAAAACATTTCTTACACTGTATCATTTATAAGATAATTTTCTAACAGTAACGTTCTTTTTTCTTTTTTTCAAAGAATTACTTTATGCTAAATAAGGCCATTTTAGTCCTTATTTTGGTTAAGTAACATAAATGATAAATGTCAAAAGGATAAATGTGTTTTAAATCAATTTTCATGATTTATTGCATCGTATAAACAAGAAATATTGGTTAATGTAATTTCTACATTTACTGCTGAGTTTCACAATCATTTTTTTTCTTTTTTTTCGCAATAAATCGTAAATTAAAAACTCAGTTTTTAATTATTGAAACAATTTATCAAAGTAGAAAATGATAAAAAATTGCGTTATAGAAAATAGAAGAAAAAAAAGCATTGAAACATATTTTGGAAAAAAAAGAGCTCAAAACAGAATATATTTATATTGTATTTTATTATAGATGATTTCAAGAACACTGAAATTTAATACATAATAAAATGTAGATTACTCATCATAGGATCATTTATTACAAATCTAAAACGTGATTCACTGCCATGTGATTTACTGCGCGTCACGTGATTAACTGCGGGTACCATAACCTTACAGTTTTCTTCAGTGCGCAAAATAAAAAATAGAATACCTTTTGATTTAATGACGGGATTGTCACGTACTAAGATTAAATCTTAATGGTTCGAGGGAGAAAACGTAAATATGCTAATTAATTTATTTAGATTGTATTTTAAGTTACGAAATCAGACACAAAAGCGTACTTTCTCTAAATAAACTTATTGTCTCTTTTTTTTTCCTCCAGCGGATTTTGATTTTTGGCCAACAAATAATGGGGAGAGTCAAAAGTTAGATCCCTTTAGCACGAATCCTCCCATACTTCGGCAATCAATCACAATGAATCAAAATAATCTTTAAGTTATATAACTCATTTTTCAAAAAGTAATTTGATGTAAAGCTTTTTTTGTAATTATTTGTTATTTTCTATTCTTTATTTTAATAATGGTCAAAAGTTTTGAATTAAGGCATATGTAAACTGTTACATTATTTTTAACTATGTAGTTTTAAATTACAAAATCCAAAATTACTGGAATTGGTTTTAATAGTTCTCGAAAAATAAAAATTTAAAAATACGAATTTTTGAAACTTGATTACTCCGAAATAAGTCTGTTTATTTCGCTTAAATTTTGTATCTTGACAAACTAACTTACTTTAAAGTGTGGTAAAAATTTTTATACCTTACTATTCAAAAAGCTTTTAATCAATATTAAAATAAATAATAAAAAATGGTTAATAATTATATTAAATTATTCTTACGTATATTTGGGTAAACAAGTTTCTAATCTCTCAGCATTTTTTTTCCTAATTTACTTAAATAGTTCCATTTCATATTCACTTATACAGTTTAAAAAATTTCTTGTTTTTCTTTAAATGTTCCAAATACGTGAAAAGTGAAATTTACATTAATCACCGCAATTTTGGATCGTTTTCTTAGCTAAATTTACATTCAGTATATTTTTTATGTATTTTTATGTCTGATTCCGTAGATTAAAATATCTGTACAATATTAAATTTGCACATAAATTGACAAAAAACAGAATTAAACTATACATCTAATAAAAGATAATTATAAAAACTAATGCAACATACATAAAATTTAAATATATATAATTATAAACAGATGTATAGATTCCTTGGTATAAACCGGATAACTAACACAAAACAAAAGAAAAGTCTAAAATAAAATAAAGAAAGTTAATCAGTCAATAGGTAAAACTGACAGTTTGTGAATGGGTCTTTTATAAGTTCCAGTCTCAGTTTTGACACTGACCACTCTTACCTTAGCATCAGCACTAGGAAAAACTTCTTGTATACGCCCTAATTTCCACTTCAAAGGTGGAATATTGTCCTCTTTAATGAGAACTAAATCGTTAATTTTCAAATTAGGCTGTTCTCGCAACCATTTGGGGCGCTGCTGTAAGCTGGAAATATACTCGTTAACCCATCTTTTCCAAAAATTCTGGAAAAGTTTTTGAGTCAACTGCCAACGTTTTAATGGGGATATGTTTTCGCTTAGAAGGTTCTCTTCTGGTATAGAGGAAAGAGCGGTTCCCATAAGGAAATGTCCTGGGGTAAGTGCTGAAAGCTCAGCGGGATCGTCCGATACTGGACACAAAGGACGAGAGTTCAAGCAGGATTCAATTTGTGCAGTAAGAGTTAAAAACTCTTCAAGGGTCAATTTATGATCACCTATTGTTCTTTTCAAATGCGATTTTGCGGATTTCACAGCAGCTTCCCAAATTCCTCCAAAGTGAGGTGCTGAAGGTGGGTTAAAGTGCCATTTAATTTGCTCATCGGCAAAATACTGATGGATGGATTCTTCTTTTTGAAGAGATTTAACTACTCGATTAATTTCCTTATTTGCAGCAACAAAATTTGAACCACAGTCTGAAAATAATTCATTTGGTTTTCCTCTTCGCGCAACAAATCTTTTTAGAGCTGCAATAAATGATTCAGCGGTTAAATTTCCAACAACTTCGATGTGCACCGCCTTTGTCGCGAAACACACAAATATACAAATGTACATTTTAACTGATCTAACTCCACGTCCAGATCGCGGTTTCACAAAAAATGGACCTGCATAATCCAGACCAGTCTTGGAAAATACTCTAGAAGGCGTTACTCTTGAAGGTGGTAATTGAGCCATTATCTGTGTCGCGGTTTTTTCTTTTAATCGAAAGCATTTTATGCATTTCCAGATTTGCTTTTTTATAACTGATCTAGCATTTACTATCCAAAATTCTTTGCGAATAACTGATAATAGTAAAAGTGCTCCAGCATGCAAGAAGGATTCATGATAATGAATTATAATTAGATTAGTTAAGTGATGTTTTTTCGGTAGGAGAATAGGATGTTTTCTTTCATTCGATAATTGTGTATTTTCTAACCTACCGCCAACACGGATAAGGCCCTCTTCATCCAAAAACGGATTCAAGGAGAGGATCTTACTACTCGAAGAAATTGGTTTGCTATTTTTTAGCTGGTGATATTCGTTTGGAAATTCTTGTTTTTGTACTATTTTGACCAAAACGTTTCTAGCTAGTTTTATCTCATTACTAGTCAAATAACCATTTATGCGATTGTTCGGAGATTTACAGTTCATTATGAAGCGGAGACACCAAGCTATAATTCTTTTTAACTTAACGTATGCTGAAACATTGTAAATGATCGGAAAGTCAATAGGAGTTGTTTCAATCAAGCACGATGTCTTTTTGCGTTCTTCTTTGAGAGCGTCTGTTGAGAGAGGGATTTCCTCCAAATGCGATATTTCACCACTTTTCATCCAAGACGGACCCGACCACCACAAGTCTGATGAGGAAAGTTCTTGAGGATCCAAGCCACGGGAAATGAGATCTGCGGGATTGTTATGAGTAGAAATATGTCTCCACTGGTAGTTCTCAGTCAAGGTTTGGATCTTGGAGACTCGGTTTCCAACAAAGGTTTTAAGCTGGTGGGCTGGCGTTTTAATCCATGCAAGTGCGATGGTCGAGTCTGTATGCAAAATGACTTCGTCAATGTCCATTTTAAGAGAATTATAAACCTTTCTTATAAGTTGAGAAAGAAGTAAGCAAGCTGATAGTTCTAAACGTGGTATAGAAATGACTTTTATGGGTGCAACACGAGATTTGCTCGCAATAAGACGGCAAGTGCTAGATTCAGCTAGGCCTGGGCAGTACATGTAAACTACAGCTCCATACGCTAATTCCGAGGCATCAGCGTAACCCATTAAAACAGTTTTTGTAAAAAAGTCAGTTAAAATGTATCTATTAATGCGAATAGTTTCTATATGTTGCATAGAAGATGCAAAATTAAGCCACTGACCTGCGATTTGTGGTGGAAGGGGATCGTCCCACGACAGTTTATGTACCCACAATTTTTGGAGAAACATCTTTGCTTTCGTGATGACAGGTTGCAAAAGGCCTAATGGGTCATACAGTCTTGCTATAAAACTCAGCACTTCACGCTTAGTGAATTTGGTGGTCATTTCTGGGATGGATACTTTAAACGTAAATTGATCTTCAATTGAATTCCACCTTACACCCAAAGTTTTAACACTCGCATCAACTTCTGATGCAAAATCATGCTCTGCTGGGTCACCTACAGGTAAACTGTTCCTTAACTCCCTTGAATTAGAGTTCCACTTATGAAGAGACATTCCACAAGTTGATAGAATATCGTTCAGCTGTTGTTGCACTTTCTGAGCACCTTCTAAACTTTGAGCACCTGAAACGATATCGTCCATATAAATATCTTCCAAAAGAACTAATGATGCCAGTGGAAATTGTAATTCATCCTTAGCCAACTGCTTGAGAGTTCTGATTGCGAGAAATGGAGCGCAAGCAGTTCCGTAAGTGACTGTCTTGAGTCTGAATGTTACCGGTTTTGCGTACTCTGAATCTTTCCACACAATTCTTAGAAGATCAAGCTGCGATGGATCTATTTTGATTTGTCGAAACATCTTTTGGATGTCTGCCGTGAAAGCATATTTATGTTTACGAAATCGAGTCATGATTTCGAAAATGTCCTCGACCACGTCCCCCTTCAAAATGACATCATTCAAGCTCACACCCGTTGAGGTACTTGATGAAGCGTTGAACACAACACGTAACTTAGTGGTTGCCTTCTCTGGACGATAAACACCGTGATGTGGGAGGTAATAGGTAATTTGATTACCGGAATTGCTTTCATTATCATCATATTTTTCCATATGATTCATGTCTAAGTACTCCTGCATAAATGATTTGTATAAATCTTGCATTTCTTGATTTCTGGATAATCTTTTCCATAGTTGATTCAGACGTCGCACAGCTAAGTCCTTGGACTCTCCTAAACGCTCAACGTCCTTAACTGGCATCTCTACGATGAATCGTCCATGCTCATCTCTGCGATAAGTATTCTGAAAATGTGATTCACAATACTTTTCTTCTTCACTCTGAATTTTTATTTTATAGTCTATATCCTCTATTTTCCAGAATTTTTCTAAGCAGTCTTCGACTTCTGTTTGAGTGGTTATGAAACCGCAGTGAATTTCTGGAGTGCGGGTATTTATTGCTCCAGTTGCAATGTATCCAAAAACAGTATTGCGAAACACCAAATCACTGTTTGCAACGCGGATATCTCCAGCCTTGATAATTTCGAAAAATACCTCCGCGCCTAAAAGCATATCTATTCTTCCAGTTACCGCGAAATTAGGATCTGCTAATTGTTGCGGAATTTCTAACTTATCTACTTTGAAGGATGTAACAGGAAGAAAATCGGTAATTTTGGATACCACTAAAAAATCAAGAGTTTTCAAAAAAGAACTATTACCATTACAAATTGTAGCTTGTATTTTTGATCTTATTGTAGTTTCGTTTCCGCCCAAACTCGAAACCCGATAATTTATTTTTTCTTGAGGTACATCTAATTTATTAGCGAAATTAGCTGTACAAATATTCGACATGCTGCCTGAATCTAATATCGCCCTACATTGAATATAAGATCCATTTAAAGGATTTAAAACCCAAATTAAAACAGTCGGAAGAAGCCCTGTTTTATTTTTCGAATTAATGCAAGATAAAGAAGCAGAAACAATTTCATTATTTTGTTGATGAATATTAAATACCGCTGCTTCGGGATTGAGGTCATGACCGTGAGAAGAAGAAGCCAAAACCGCAGAGTTGTTTATAGTTTCGCGTTCTTTATGGAGTAGTGTATTATGCTTTGAGTGGCATATGTAGCATAAATGTTTCGATTTGCAATTCAATAACTTGTGTTGACTGCTTAGACAATTTAAACACAATTTATGTTTTGATACCAGCTCACTTCTCTGATGACTATTCAATTTCAAAAAAGAATCGCACTTAAAGATAGGATGATTCATTTTACACAAAATGCATGATTGAGTTACACTTTTATTAATTAGAAATGTTTTCGTTTTTGGATTTCTCTCTTGACTTAACTTAAATCTTAAAGGAGTGGTTTTGCTAACATTTTCTAATATTTGAGCTCGTTTTTCCAAAAATGAAAATAAATCATCTAATTTAGGAACATCGTTTGAGCTAATATTTAATTCATACTGCCTTCGAGTTTCCCTATCCAATTTTTGAAGTACTATATTTAAAACAAAAATATCAGAAAGATCATTGCGATTATACTCCAAAATTTTTAATGCTCTTATATTTTTCTTTACACAATCAATTAAATTACGTAAGTCTTTAGCCGACTCATGCGTTAATTTTTCAATATCTAATATTGATTTAACGTGAGATTCTACTATTAACCTTTTGTTTTCGTATCTTTCTTCTAAAGCTGTATATAATGAAGTGAATGTATCATCTAATGTAATAAGATTTTTAGCTTCTCCGATTAAAGCTGAATTTAAATAGTGTAGTTTTTGTGCATTTGTCAACTGATTATTGGATGTAATAACATTATTGAATTGCAATTTGAAAGTACTCCATTCTTCACATTTACCCGAAAATTTCGGTAGCGGAATTTCTGGTAATTTTATGCTAACACTATTGTTTACAAAGCTTGAGGCCGTTAATTTCACTTGATTAACTGATTCTAAATAGGTTAAGCAATTTTTAATTTTGCACTTAGCACTAATGATTTTTTCGTTGTATTCTTCGCTAGTGCTAATTTCAGTTTCGAATTCTGCTGGAACCGAAATTAAATTTTCAATTTCAGAATTTAATGACGTCAAAATACTCTCCTTTTGACTTAATTGCTCAAATATTTCATTTAGTTCTGTTATTTCTTTAGTGTCACTTTGTATTATAGTATCTGCTTTTGTTATTAGTTTTGTAGCGCTAGTTCTGATTGTAGCGCGTTTCTTTCTACATTTCTCGATGTTATCCATTATTTATTAAATGAAATTATGCGGTAAATAAATGATGAAAATTTGCCTACCTTTCACTAATTCAATGGCTGGAGATATGCTGCGTTATTTCTGATGCGATGCGTGGTCAGTCCAATAATGAATGCGGGTTTTTTATTGTAAATTTGCGATATACTGGATCTTTATCCTCCTGATCGTTCGGACCAGTGTTTGGCCGATAGCTTGCGGGTGTATAAAAAATCAAACGTGGACTGTAAACTATTTATTTTGCGGGTGCGCTGGTAGCGCTGCGGAGCGTGTATGCTCTTTTGTTGTTTCACATCAACTGGCTCTTGGCTGATAACAATGACGCCAAGAAGCCAACGGGCGTAGCAACATACCGGCTTCAACAATATCGTCTGTAGTTATTACTTTTTTTTTAAATTTAATCTCTTGTTCAATTAAAATTACATCTTAATACGTGTGAATACTTGATCACTAGGTCAGTTCTGTTTTTTATTTTTTCTTATTTTGCATACTGCACATTCTTACAGTACAATAGTAGTTCTTTTGAAATATGTTTACATTTTGGCTATAATTAAACAAAACATGTTTGGTTTCTTACAGCTCACAAGAATTAGACTATATATTTTTCACAAAACTGCGCGATGAATCGAACTCTAGATGAATCAGAAACATAAACTTACCCAAAGAGGATGCATGTTACTCCAACAGTTAATATTCCAGAATTTAGAATAAACTTTGGAGAAATGTAGCATACCTGGAATGAAGAGAAATATGATATACTTAAGTCAACTTATTAAACATAACTATTTAAAACACAATATTACTATAAAATGAAATATTTAACTAGTTCAATAGAAGCAGAATTTTATTTTAGTACATTTATGTTACTTAAAATTGCTTGCAATTTCTTTTTGTCAACTACAAAATACTGTAAAATTAAAAATAAAGAATTATTACTATGTTCTTTTAGATCTGAAGTAATTAAGTAATTGTAATCAAAATATATTGTATATCGCTTACATCATTTCTCAAAAATACCTTTTAAATTTCGCGTGAGTCTTATGAAAATTTAATTATGGTAGTAAATGCTAGAGGAAATTTCCTGATTCGTTTATGCTAGCAGGAAATTACTTTTTTACGATACCTTTTCAACATTTAGGGCTCTTTTAAGGCGGAAGTTTCATATAGAGGCATACTTTCTTTACAAAACAACATATACAACTTTGCAGATTCAGTACGAATGGACACTTTGTGGAATTTAATACTAAACCTTTATTTGTCATGAACTAATTGTATTAATTGTTCTAAGTTTAGTTGTATTAATTGTTTCTAATTGTATTAATTGTACTAAGTTTAAAAAAGTAGAAAGAAGTAAAGATATCAGGTAGTAACTAGTTTTCTTCCTTCGATCGTTATGTTACAATACTTGAAATTCTGAACTGCTCGTTATTTATTATCATTGCAATTATTTTTATTGCTAATAGTCACAGTAGTAGCAGTATTATTATTAATACTAATATTATTATTAGTGATTATCTGTACAAGATGTCCATTTGTAATAAATCGAAAATGCTTTACATTTTTGTCATTTTTTTTCATTCACTTTTTCGCATCTCGCATTATCTTTCGCATTATCTCGCATCATTTTCTCGTATCAAATCTAGCATAAATTTTCCATACCTAGTACCACCTAGACATATTTTTATAACTACATTTACAAAAGTTTAAAGTTTAAGAGAGTGACTACTGACTTTAATAAGCACATTATTCTCGTATCAAATCTAGCATAAATTTTCGATACCTAGTACCACCTAGATATATTTTTGTAACTACACCTACAGAAGTTTAAAATTTGAGAGAGTGACTACTGGCTTTAATAAGCACATTATTCCCGTATCAAATCTAGCATAAATTTTCGATACCTAGTACCACTTAGATATATTTTTATAACTACACCTACAAAAGTTTAAAATTTTAGAGAGTGACTACTGTCTTTAATAAGCACATTATTCTTGTATCAAATCTAGCATAAATTTTCGATACCTAGTACCACCTAGACATATTTTTATAGCTGCATCTACAAAAGTTTAAAATTTAAGAGAGTGACTACTGGCTTTAAGAAGCACATTAATTATACTTTATCAATAAAAAGCATATGGATGGAAAAACAAAAAACATCTGTTTCATTTCAAAAGTGTAAATAACTGTTCGAAGCTTCAAGTCAAGAAAGAAAATACATTAATCTTTGTAAAATTAATAAGGAAAATAATATTCACATAAGCGCCAAAAATAAATATCTAATAATAAGATATAAAAACTTACCAATTTTCCAAAAAGTGGAGCCGTGACAAAAATTGTCAACTGGAAAATTCCAAAAATAAAACCATACTCAGTCGGAGTGGCTCCTTTCTGCTCTGCCTACGACAATTGAATTTAAAGAATAGTTATTTTATCCATTTATTATTCATGGAATTTTGATATACTTCATGGAATTTTGATATACATAGAGAGAAGCTACTTAAATATGTAGTTATAATTATTACGTAAATTATGATGATATGAAACTGGGTAAACATTTAGGGATGTATTTTTAAAAAAAAAATTTTATTGTGATCATCAATGACATGATTGTGAACATGAAAATTATAATATGCAAACAAATTAAGTTCATCAAATTGTAGAATTTTGCAATTAGAAAAACAATTTGTAATAAAAGCGAAAAAAGTGAAAACAATGAAATAAACCGATGTCGTAGTTTTAATTTGCATGTTTAAAATGAATAACAAAATATTTTTTTAATAACTATTTATTATTTATTAACTGTCGCTAATACGCAGAATTTTATAGTTAAAAACACATTTTGTAATAAAAAGTTCGATGACTAAGAAATAAACAGATGCATATTTTTTTTTGCATGTTTTAAATAAAAATTGGCTTTCTATATATTTTAAATAAATCCTGAAATGAATATTTATTTGTTTAAAATAAATAAATAAAGTATATTTTTTGCTTATTGTTGTAAATAGGATTTTTAAGTGTATAACACGAAGCAGTTTTGGAATTTTTATTGAAATCTCTAATTAAATTAAAGAAATAAAGTACATGCGAAACATTTAGGGGTGCATTTTAGAGAAGTTTTTGTTTGTGACTGTCAATACAAAAGCAGAAAATGAATAATCAAATAAGTAATTCAAATTGTCACTAATGCATAAAATTTTTTAGTAAAAAACGTATTTAGTAATAAAAAATTTTTGAAACTAAGAAATTAATTAATGCATGCTCTTCATTTGCATTTTTTAAATAATAAACTGAAAGTCATAAATTACGAGAAATAATACGACTCATTACACTTTTTAAATTATTTTATAATATTAAAATGTTCAACCTGAAAATTTAAATGTTTCATAACAATTTATTAAAGCAATTTTGGTTAAACTATAAATTTACTAACTGAAAACGTGAATACAAAGATAGTTTTGGAGGAAATTTTAATTAATTAAATTCTTGTCTAATATGCAGGATCTAAACTACCCGAAAAGAAAAATGAAAAAAATCATTTGTAAAATTCTTGACAGTTAGAAATATCTTAGCCTTGTTGAGATATAAGGCGCTTCGTGAAATGTAATATGTATTTTTAGAATCCTTATCAAAAAATCGGGTATAGACTTAGAGAGTCGAAAATTAATATTTGATCGGGGGGAAAAAGTGCTATCGAAATCTAACAAATAGTCACAGTGCAGGAATGCGCATGTAATAAACAACAAGATAGGTTGGCAGGATACAGAGGAAATGATAGATGATTTTTAGAAACACGTCCAAGTTTCACCTCCAATTAATTAAGAAAATTTTGTCAACGAAGAGTTTTAATGTGAACCTAAGTTTCTAAATTTTTTTAAAATTGTTTTTTACGAATTAAAGCAGCTTGTAGAAATAAAAATTTAAAATTTATTGACAATGATTTACAAACATACTTATTCAAATATTTATTTATTTATTCAAAATTGCTTTGTGATTAAAATAAAAATAACTATTTTTAAGATATGAATCAGTATTATAATGCAGGTAAGTATTTATTAAATTATATTTGAGTAATTTTGAATTATGAGATCTATGAAATAAAAACCACTATTTATTTATGGAAAATAATCCGATCTGTCTGTATTGAAATTCAATTCATGCAGCTCTAGTTTACATATATGCCCTTGTTTTACTAAACAATCGAAATTTATCTATAAAACTAAAATTATTCATAAAAATGAAATTTCATTTTCTCGTAAAACTCAATGTCAATCGGAAGTCGGCAATAAGGAAGTCTGCATCTGAAGGAAATGGTAATGATTACAATGAAATACTTAAACAAAAAGTGATCTTTCTTTTCCTCTCCGCACGTTGAACCGCGCGAACCTCCCTGAATAATTTTTGTTCTAATGATCGGATTTTCACGAATTATGACTCAATTTTAATGGTTCAAGGGGTTGACCTTTAATATGTTAAATAATTTGTGCAGACAATATTTTAAGTTACGAATTCAAACAAAACAACACAAATATATACTTTCTCTGAATAAAATTTTTTTTTTTAAACGGATTAGGATTTCTTGCTCTTAAAATGTAGGAGGTAGCTGCAATCTGAGAAATATGGTGCAAATATTTTGGTCTTGAGAGCGGTTCAAAGTTTGGACCCCTTAATGTTGATTTTACTTTTTGCATATTTCGCTATATCTCGAGAACTTTTTAAGCAAATTGGAAAATTTTTACACGCAATTATAAAATTCGTTTTTCCAAAGATAATTTTTGGCAATAATAATTTTTAATAATTATTTATTACCTTTTATCATCTTATTTATTAATTGTAGACAAAATTTTGAATGGCAAGGCATACAGGTTTTTGCATTGTTTTAAAGCATGTAGTTTTGAATGGCAAAATGCTAAATTTGAGCGAAATTGGTCGAATAGTTCCTGAGAAATCGAATTTCGTAAATATACGACTTTTTAAAATTCAATTTACCAGGTTCTATTCCCCTGGTTTCGCTCAAATTTCATATTTTACTACTTAAAACTGTGTACTTTAAAATAAAATAAACAATTGTATTCAAAATTTTCAAAATTTTCGACTATTATTAAATAAAATAATAAGCTATAATAAATAATTATTAAAATTATTTTTTGCATGGAATATTCCTTGAGTAAACGAATTTTATAATTATGTGCAAAAAGTTTTCAATTCTCATAAAATGTTCTTGAGATATAGCGAAACATGTGCAAAAATAAAATTCCAAACTTTGAACCGCTCCTCTGACTAAAATGTTGGGACCATATTTCCCAGATTGTGTCTAAGGGTAAGAAACCCAAATCCGTTGAAAAAAAGTATGTTTATTCAAAAAAAGTACAGTTTTGAGTCTGATATTGTGACTTTAATTATCGTCTGCACAAATTAATTACCGTATTTTAGGTTACCCCGTGAACCGTATTAAATTTGACTTGTAATTCATGAAAATCCGATCATTAGATCAAAAGATCCAATACAATAGATAGTTCGTTTTTTTTTTTTTTTTTTTTTTTTTTTTTTTTTTTTGCAAACTGAACATTAAAATTCTTAGAGTACTAAGATTGGATCAATTTAAGCTTAGTGGATATTTTGTTTTAGATTATCATTATTATTATTATTTCCTTCAAAAAGATGTAAACTGAAACCATTTCTCTTTCATTATTTCGTCTACTTAGTAGTTAGTTTCAATCACTTTATTTTGTCTCTATTTGTGCCTAGAATTTTGTTGGAAGCTCGGTTTCTATTTTTAAAAAGAAAAGAAAATAGTAGCACTGGTGCTTCTTAATTAGAATTTATTTTACAGAAGCAAAATAGTTCTGTCTACCATAATATATTAATATTAAGAATATTTAAATTTGTATCTGAAGTCAAAGTACAGCGCTTTTTTAAAGCTAATGAAACACTATATTTACCACCAACATTATTTGAATGAAATTATTCATTAAAAAGTATTCAATACAAGATTCATAAAATTTCATCTACTTCTTGATCTGTTTAACTTATTATGGACTTCAGAAAACTATATTGCGTGCACTAAGAAAAAAAAAGTGTGGTCAAGACTTCCAGAATGTAGAAAAATTTACCGTGTTTCTGTAACCGTGTTTTTGTAAAATTTACCGTGTTACCGAAACACCAATAATTCTCACCAAAGCACTTTGGTAATGATTTTGATAAAATCAACACAATGATTTTGTAATAACAAGTGATAAAATTTTGTAATTTTATCATGAACATGGCATGAAAACCATTTATTAGGTTAAGTTTACTTTTCAGTTTCGTATTTTTTATTAAATGGATAGTAATAAGAACCATAATTTTGAAAACCAGAATTCCCGGTAAACTGTTATCATATGAACGAAAAAATTATCAAACGAATTATTTAAATACCGTATATTTTGGTTTTTAATACCAGAAATATGTTGCTTTTTTTTATCGGAAATGCTATTACTATATAGTGAGGAAATTTTACCAGTGTTTTTTTCTTCATGAGTGTTTTTTCTCTTTGCACATGGAACTCATTTTTAGTTTCAAAATTATTTAGAAAATCGGTTTCTGAACTTTTTAAATAAGATTGGACCCTATTGGAGAGAGTGATTAATTGTTTCTTTAATAAAAGAAAGAAAGAAAATCTATTCACAGTAAAGTTCAGTGAATAAAGTTAAATAGCTCTTCATTTGGTGATAAATAGTCATACATATACACGTAATTATTATTAATAAATAAATTCTAAGGAATCTCTAAAATTCCTCATAATGCGAACAATTCATTTAATTTGAAAAATACATTATATTTCTATGAGGCATATTTGAATTTACATAACAATAATGCTACACACATTTCTTTACATAATGCTTAATGTATGTGTAGATCAGATAATTCTTTATCGATGGAATAAAAATAGAAAATGTATACAGAAGACATAGATACTTATAAAATCTATTTTTGATATGACCAACATATTTATTGCTCAATAATAAAATCTGCTATTAATATAAAATCGTAAAAATAATAATTTTTGTATGGAAATGATGAAAGTACGTTAATTTTGCAAATTATTTTATGAATTGTCATTTTGCTTGAAATCCTTGCTTGCGAAACCATGAAATGGCTGCGTGTTTAAGAATTTAAAAATAAGTTAATAGTCACAAAATATGACGGATGAAGTAGTTGAATATTGTGAAAGAAGTGTTGAAACTCTTATTTAAAATGTATTTTTAAATACAAAAAAAATGGTATATAATAATTTAATTTTCTTTAATACTATTATCTTTAATACTATTCATACTATTATTTGCGAACAGAATCAATTAAAAATTACTAAATTATTGATGCGTTTTATGTTGAAGCATAAACATAAAGAAAACTTTTTTTCTAAAAAACCTGCTTACTATACATTTTTCTCTTTCTCAAATAAACATTAAATTAAAACCCCTATTAAACAAATTTTTTCAATAGATATGTATGAAGGGTACTCATTATGAAACACCCAAAGGAAATGCAAAGGTTTTCATAATTTGCATATAAAACAATGCCCAATAGCTCATAAACTATTGCTATGCAAATTGAAACTTTTACTCATAGTGATGAAAAAATCAACGAACTAAATTTTAGCTAATTCCGCCAATATTTTTGTACTGCATATATGTTTTTTTTTCTTGTGTAAAATTTCCAATTTTCATTGATGCTTATCATCTTAAAAATTTTCAACTCCCAACGTTTCTGACCAATGAGCTTTTTATTTAAACAACAAAAATTACAACATGTCTAATTTTCAAATATTTCATGAAAATAGTATAGGATCTATTGCCTTTTTGAACATTTAGCAGGAAGAGTAAAATTGAAATTGAGACGACAGCAATCATTGAAAATTTTATCATTTATGAAAGAAAGAATCCCGGTAGTAGAATAGGAAAAACAAAAATGGAAAAAAATAATAAAAAACTTAGTTACAGTTTCATGCGAATAAGAACATCACACAGTTTATTATACAGTTAAATGCTTACCTCTGATGGGAAGAAAGGAGCTTGTAAAGATACACAAGCACCAGCACAAAAGTTTCCAAAAGCTAAAGTTATCAAAGTTAACCACTGAATTGATGTATATTTTGTTTTTTTAGGTTTTAAATCATCTGATTTTTCACACTTCACTAGACTGGGATCGGGAACACTTCCATAGAAAGCATGAGCTTTCTTTATTGATTCTTGAGATTCTTTTGTCATCTTAATTTTGTCATGAAATTCCTCAGTAGATTTTAAAACCTGGAACGAAATAAAATTCTTGCAATATTTTGTATATAACTATCTGAAATCATTAAAAAAACTGATAAATCTCGAATATTACTTTTAATAAAAAGCTATTGGTTTAGATAACGAAGCATTAAAATATTTTTTTCAGCATAAATGATGCACAATTTTTAGCCACATTGTTGAAATAATAATGCGTTATAGATGAATTGTTTAAAATGATTGTTCAGAAAAATTTAAACCATATTTTATAAAATCTCAAACAACTTATTATATCTTAGACTTCCAAAAATTAAAACATTTTTTGCCCAAAAATTTGTTAAAAAATGTATCTTAACAAAAGTTTATTTAAAACTGAAAAAAAAAATTCCTTTTTATTGCATTATTTATTTTTTTTAAGTTTCATTTATTTATTTATTTTGACAAAAAATATTAGGACAGACTGAAAATTTCGTATTTTAATAGAATATAGAAAATAAATTATAAAATTAATGGAAAAAATAAAAGCGTAATTAATTAGCAATAAAAATTATAGGAAAAATCAAAATTATGAAAAGTGATCAGAACTTAATTATAATTTTAAAATTTAAGTCATTAAAATTTACCTTGGGAAGATTAAGTAACTTCATTTTAATTAAATTGATAAACAACGCTTAAACCTACACGAAAACGCTTAAAACTTATCAACGCTTAACCAACTTCTAATAGCAATACAAATGTTGAAATAAAAAAAATCGACTTCTTGGTTTGCAAAATTTTTTAGAAATGTAGTATTCATTTGTTTATTTAATGCTTAAGAAAATTTTATCTATTATAAGAGGGAAAGGAATGAACTAGAATTTTAAGAAATGCTTGATAGAAAGAGGCGCAAACAACTTTCTTATTGTTTCTTGAAAAATTTCTTATCTCAAATGAAATTATAAGTATGCCCTATTGTTTTTAAGTCTAGGTTCAAGTTATTGTGAATAAAACTTTTCTTACTGCACTCTTAAAATTGATAAGATGTAGCTGAAGTTTTTGTTCTCCATTTACGTGTTTGATAACATTAAAGGTTCATATGCGACGCGTAATGAAAAAGAAAATAACAAAACGCAAAAAATAGTCTATTACAACATTACGCACTTGAAATATCTTATTCCCTTTAAAATATATTTTTAAATAAATGTTTTCAACCTATAAAAATTATATAACAGTTAGATAGTTGCAAATGTCCAGTACACAATGCAAAATTAGCTATCTTTAATACTTTAATGGATTCAGTACTTTATTGATCATTATAAAATCTTAACCAGTATAATCGTAATTAATATTTGAAAACGATAAACGTGATTTATGCCGATTATAATACAGATAATTCCTGAAGGAATAATGAAAAAGAAAATAATGCGTCTTAAATGATAATATATTTTTTGACATCAATACGCACTTGAAATACCATACTAGTTTAAAGCAATTGTTTAAACAAATATTTTGACAATTTTAGAACCTATAAAATGTTTATTATAGTTTGTGATTACAGATATAGTTTATGATTGCAGATATCTAGTGCGCAAGGTTAAGTTAGTTAGTTAATTTTGATGTTTTTATGAATACACCACGTAATTCATGATAGCAGAGCGCTTCATTCATCACGGAATCATAATTAGCAGAATCTTTCATTATTTTTATACACAGTCATAAAAAAAAAACTTTTATTTCAATGAGCTATGTTTCAATAAGCTTTGTTGAGCTGTTTTCAGAGAAATGTCACCAAGTGTTATATAAAATTTTGATATTGAACAAATTTTTTTTCCATAGATTTTATGGCTCTAAGTTGGTTGAAATATGGTATTTATTTTGAGTTTCTTTATATGTGGTTTCAAACATAACAGAGAGAAAAAGATTTCACTGAAGTTTTGGTAACGGATTTGGAAAACACATGCATCTTTCGTCAATGGACGTTAAATTGAAATCCTATGTCAGCCAAGGCTTTAATTTTATAGTTTTTTCCCTGCTTTTTTTCCAATTTGTGTTGATTCTCTGATTAAATTCGGGGAACCGGAAATGCAGACTAAATTAGTCTGATAAGAATTTATAATCCTTTTCTTATTTTGCCAGTAAAAAATTTAAAATCGAGGTAAACTCGGTTGGAGCAAGAGGTTTAATGCAATATCTTGTTTTTTTTTTACTAATGAAATTAATAATGCGTTTGATCTTTAAAGATATCAAACAATGTCATTCAACGGCAGCCGATAAGAAACGATAATTTGTTGCTAAAGTCTTAAGTTTGTGCTAAACCAGTTTTCATCAGAATCATTCGGAGTTATAATAGATGAGATATGCGTTTCAAAATCGAGATATAATGGGAATTATCCAGATAGTTCTCGAAACGCTGCGTGAAATTTTATTTTCATTTCGAGCAGATTATTGTTCAAACAAAGGATCTGATCATTGCCATAAATTGTATACTAATGTGAATCCATACTATACAGATATGATATATTTCCTTATCTTGAAAAACTTTTAGAGAAAAAATCCTTATTATTTAATCCTTTTATTTCCTTATATGTAAGAAACTTTTTAAATGATCAAAAAATTTAAGAAAGAAAAATCCGTTAGAAAAAAATACAGCAAAAAAGTTAAAATTGGAGAATAATATTAAATTGCTAGGCAAAATATTGCAAGCATATCATTTTTCCAAAAAAATTTTGTTTACCATTCATTTAAACAGGTAATCTTTTGAGCGACATAATCGCATTCCTTTTCACTTTGAAATTGGGACATCACGATTGCTGAAATCTTTATTTTTCTTATTTTATTTATTTATTTATTTATTATATGTTGTAGGCAGCTTTAAAATGCTTTTTCTTTTGGATAAATAAGTTACAAATGATTCAACTAGTCTCAAAATAAATAACTTACACGTATCCAGCTCATCAAAATCAATAAAAAAAAAGATTTTTTTTTTGCTTAACATAAAGATTTTGTTACCCTTGGTGTTATTTCCTTGTCAGAGGCAGTTTTAATCTTTCTAGATTCAAACCTTAAATTTGCTAAGTAATCAGTGAGGACGAAAATTTAAAATAAAAATACAAATTGTTTAGAACTGGAAAAATAATTGAATGTTTGAAGCCCTTAATGTTATTCCTACTTTTTACGTATTTCGCCATATTTCTGAAACTAACTGAGCAAATCACAAAATTTCTGCACCTATTTATAATGTTTGTTTAACCAAAAACAATTTCAAACTAAAAATAATTTTGAAGAATTATTTACCATTGCGCTGAGTTGAGATAAAGGATTGATTCCTTTCTTAAAACATCGTTTCACTTGTAATGCTCAGTTTTTCTCAAAGGATCAATCTCAGACAGTCAATAGCGAAACATTTTTGACAAATTTTGTGTTCGTTTTTGTCTATTTTTGAGGTGAAAAGATGTCCAAGCCGTTACTCGCTCCAGAACTAGAACTAGAACTCGCTCCTAACCACTTCGATACCACTCATATTTTACATTTCTTTTTAACATTCCAACTTCTTTGGAATATCTTAGCACATTTAAACAAAACATAATGATATAACGTGTTGTCTAAAATCTATAATGCGGCAAAAAAACGTTAAATACATCCTCATATTTCTCACTCTGGAAATATGAAGTAACAATAACCTATTTAAAATTTGCGGTTACCTCTAAAGTTTCATTGGAACATTTTACTTTAAATAAATTTCAAAAAATGGCTAATAATAATTTAAATCTATTTGACAACCATAATTCGCTTTACATTATAGACTAAAATTAATAAAAATATTTTAAATGTCTTACACTATTGTAGTACTCCATCATAGATGCTTTCATCTAGAACAAAAGTCCAAACTGATTGAAGATACGCAAATCGTAATACAGCTGCTTGTATTCCTCCACTTTTAAAATATTTTATTGAGAATATTATTGGTTTTTTATTTGCAGTAAATTTTACATTTTCAGATTTATCTTTCGCACTTGCACGCGCATTCAAAACAAAATGTCACTAATGCTGCAAATTAAACCTGGCCAGAACAATGAGTTCACACAAAATTTTTAATGTGTCTACCTCAAGCAGTATAAATAGAACAAGCTGGAGCAACTTTAAATATTAAATTAATTGCCGTCACCGAGTTGAAATTACATAGGTAGTGGTTTTATTAATACACGTGCTCCTGTTTAAATTATACGTAAAAGTAAGCAGGTATAAAGCGTTATTTTATCAAAACAAAAATAACAACGATTATAACAAAAATAATATAATTAAATAATAACAAGTAAAAAAAAAAAATTATGATTTTCGCTTAAAAAAATTTGCAAAGGGCACTGAAAAAACGTTTGCTCAAAATTACTAGAATATGGTAAATTTTACCGTGTGTCTGGCTCATCCACTGGACACCAAAAAACTCTGTAATTCTTACCGAAGCGCTTTGGTAATGATTTTGATTAAATTAACAATAAAATGAATTTTTGTAATACGTGCTAAAGTTCAATAAACATTTTAAAATTTGGTAATTTTATCATGATATCTTAAAACATGGCAAAAAATCACTTATTTAGTTAAATTTACTTTTTAGTTTTGTACTTTTTAATAAATGTGTGGTAATAAGAACTATAATTTTGAAAACCAGAATTTCCCGTAAATGATTACCATTTGAACGGAAAATTACTAAATGAATGGTTTAAATACCATATATTTTGGTTTTATTAACAAGAATTATGTTCTTTTTTTTTCTTTTTTTTTACCAGAATTGCCATTACCTTATAGTACTGTCATTACACCAGAATTTGTTTCTCCGTGTGTATAAACATCACTTTTAAATAAGTATACAACTTTTAAAGTATAAATCAGTTTTTAAGTTTTAAACGAAAAAAGGTTTAAACAGTATTTCGCAGAAGTAAAAGACTTGAAGTTCTAAACAAAAGGTTTTTAAATGTTTTAACTTTTTATGCTTTTAATGATGAAAGGCGCATAACGTATTATATGTTTGCTCAACTATAAAATTTTTCATTTAGCGTAATTGAAATTTTAATAAATGCATAGAAAATATTTCTTCCACAAACAAATTAGGAAAAATGAATTTCACAGATAAATTTTTTAAAAATTTCATATTATTCATATATTTAATACAAAATTAAATTCTTTAGGAAATGTATTTTTATGAAACTGCAACAAATGAAGCTTTTAATTTCCTAATTTCTACTTTATAGTCATAGTGAAAAATGAAATTGATTTCATTATTTAGTAAAATATTATTCATTTAACAAATTATAAAACATAGCTTAAGATAAGATTAGATTTTAAAAGCAAATTTTATTCAAAAATATGATTTTTGATTACATTTTTGGAAACCACGAGGGAAAAAAATCTTTTGTCACTGGCCGGAATTTCTCCATTTAATGAAAAATTTTGACTTCGAAATTTCTGCTAGTAATAGCGTTATTAAGTTTCTTTTTATTGCAAAATCTTAATTTTCCGCTGCCTTATCATATTATGAATGCGTAGAAAATTATCTGTTTCTGTTACTCAGTTCCTGCAATTTTAACTTTTTATAATCATTCGAAATATCTGTTTTTCATCATATTTAGCTCTGTATTTTTAATTCCTCATCAAAAATACATTGTTTCTAATAATATATTTCTGTTTTGATAGTAAAAGTTTTAGAAAAATTTTTAAAAAAAATAGAGATATAGAAAACTCTTCTGCTACTTTTTTTTCTCGACTGAAACTTAAGGAATGAAACGAAAACGAAAAAATTCCAATAAAAATTTGCAGAAGGAATAGATGTATGGATAAATATTTTTCCAGTCTTAATCGTACTTTTAAACTGGCTTGCTGGTAGTTGATCGAAAATAATTTAGGTTTATTTGCTTAAACTTACCTTGCAGATAAAAGTGCTTTTGATCAAAAAAATAAAAATAAAAAATAACTAGAAAATATATTTGACCGAGAAAAAAAAAGTACGTTTAAAACTACCTGAAAACGGTAAAATTTTCCTTTGCTTCTAGTTCTGTGTGTTCTTGTTCTATGTGAACACCTAAAATCACAGTAATTTTTACCGAAGCGCTTTGATAATGATTGTGGTAAAATATAGAGTAAAATATGGCTTTATAATTTGTGATAAAATTTGAAAATGGTTGTAAAATTTGGTAAACGAGGTCAAATTTTTTAATTTTTTCATGTAGCGTCAGATCATGGCATGAAAACCATTTATTCGGTTAAATTTACTTTTCAGTTTTGCTTTTTCTACTTAATACGTGCTAATAAGAACTATAATTTTGAAAACCAGAATTTCTGGTAAAACGTTACCATATAAACGAAAAAATTATCAAATAAATGCTTTAAATACCATGCATTTTAGTTTCATCACTAGAACTATATTTTTTTTTTTAACCAGGAATGTATTTTAATAGGAATGTATTTTATAGAATTTTTTTCTCCGAGTTCCCTACTTGAATTAACTGAATTTGGAATTCTATTCTCTAGAATTCGTTAACTGGGAGTGAAGGATATTGATAAGGTCCACTTAATATTCTTTTTAATATTATTTCTCATGAAAAATAAACAACGTAATTAACTGAACCCATGTGATTATATGCAATTGTCGTTTACCAATAGTATTTATCCAAGAACCTTGGAAACCCGACAATTAAACTAAGTGCCAATTCATCAACCAAACATTTGATTGAAATGAGGCAAACACAGAACATTTCAACCATTTTGCTCGCAAATTATTTGTAGCCTATAGTTTTTTAGACTTTCATTCCAAAATAAGTTTGAAGCGCTTCATATTATCACAAAATTCTATTCAAAATGTAGTTTTTTTTTCCTCATTTAATTTTTTTATACTATTTATTATTCTTTAAAGAATGCTTTTAAAGGTATTTTTACTCCCAGAAAATGCTACTTTTCATTTTAGGGGGTTATTAGGAGAGGTTTTATTACTGTAGTAAGAATTCGTTTTAAAGGGCTCGCTGCTTTGTTTGAGTTGGAAACCACTGCTCTAAATGCTACTTATCCAATTATTTTAGCCTATCTAATCACGTTTAGAATTAGTACTTAGAATTTCCTAGAACTTGACGCTTTTGTCCGCATAGATAAAAGAATTCTGAGAACCTTACCAAACCTTTCAAACAATAGTTCCTAAGGGATCTATGAAACTATGAACTATAAAATTGCATTATTTACTATACACTTTTGATAAATATTGAAAGTTTTTGTCTCATTATTTTTAACATAAGGGAAGTTTTTAAAAAACAAGTACTTTCAGTTTTAAGTTTTTTTCACAAAGAGTGTATAATGTAATACTGAAACAGCTATTACATAACACTTTTTTAAGTTAACCAAAATAACTAAATGTATTTCTACATTTTTTAATTTAGCGTTTAATTGTTAATCAACCAAGGAAAATATTTCTGAAAAAGAATTATCTTTATGATGAAATGTACGAAAAAAGTATGAATGACTTACTTACCTAAAAGTGTGCAATTTGGTAATGTTATAAGCTTTGCACAGAAAAATTACATTTTACTTTTTCAAAAATTCTATTCAAAATATGCTATAACTTTATGAAAAATTTTATTGACTTAATACAGTAGGATTCTGAAGAATATATACTGCATAATATAAACCGCGTAATGAGAGTGAATAAAATGCTTGAATATAAAAAATAGTATTTGAAATATTACGACCCCCTTAAATGTATAGGGAAGTTTAAAGTTAATACACATTTTAAAAGCAAATAGTATAATTTGCTTATAAATACAAATATAATGAACTATTAGTAAATAATCTTTCAGAGACTTGGGTACGGATTTGTGACATATATTGAAATTTAATCGTTCAAAATGCATAATCGTGAATTGAAACTTATATTATCTCCGTCAAATATTTAACTGTCAAGTATTTAATGTATAGCAAAAGTTTAAAAAAAGACAGTGCTTGTTTAGATACATGTTTTAGATCTAGAATTATAATATGTTTGGAATAATAATATGCATAATATAAAAATAATAAAATCTAGAACTTAATTCGAGTAGTGTAAACTAAAGTTAGTAAGATTTATAAAGAATTTTGTCTCAAATTATTAGTAAGACATAGCATATTTATTAAATAATGAAAATAATTACCTTACTTCTTACTGTGTGTTATACTTTTAACTTTCCGAAAATTATCTTGTTTTTATGTGTTAAAACTTATCCAGCAATCGCCCCCAAACTAAGGAGATTAAAAACAGTCGACCAATTGCCGCTCTTTATTATTTTAACTTAAGTCTATTTTTACTAGCATCTCAAGTAATCGTGAAAATATCTAATCAGTTTTAAAACATTTACTCAAATTAACTTATTATCTTATTTACTTCGTGAATTTTGAGACAAAGCCTTATGATTTAGATCATTTAAAAATAGACAATTCAGCAAAGTCCAAATGAAGAAAAAAAGCGGCAAAATTACGCTACAAAAATCAAAATATTTATCAAACTTTAACCTTGATAAGCTTGAAAGAATAGTAAAGAAAAGACAATATCGCTCAATTCTTATTACTAGTCACGTGTTGCCTTTTGTTCAATCAGATCGATCTCCATGTGTTTGCTTATTTATGGAAGTATAAATGAGAGTAAAACGGCTTAAAATTAATTGAGTAAGCTCACACGTTGAATCCGAATCACGTTGATTTTTTTCCATTTAACTAAAAGGCTCTGGTTCCTTCTGATTAACCGATCGCCGTAACTTAAGCTCTTTTCATATCATTTCGTGATTTGAGCTCCTTTTTTTGTCACTTCATCTTTGTCTTATGTTTTACTTTCACTTTAATTTACTTTACACTCAAGGATGTGTATCCTGAATTATAGAACTTTAACTACTTTTCAGTTTATCTTAGTCTTATTTAATCTTTCTTATCTTAGCTCTTGTACTTAAAAATATTTTATACTTTAAAATATTTTGCTCTTTAAATATAAATGTAAAGGAGGCTCTTCCCCTGTTCGTTATTGCTCGCCAGTCCATGGAACTGATTAAAAAGTTCTTCTCAGATTGCTTCTCTCGCTTATTTCGACTCAACGGACATCAGTGTTACGGAGTACCAATAGAGAGGCAAAAAAAAAAAAAAAAAAATTCAAATATTGGAATGGGTTGATATTCGACTCTCACGCTCAAATTTAAACTTTGCAATTTGAATATCGTTACAAAATTGCAGCTTATAATGTTCTCATACGTAGTTTTAATTTGAGATTTTAATCGATTTCATAATATTTTATTTTATAACCCCTGTTGAACAACCGACACAATTCTGAGTTTACGACTATCACTGTTCAACTCCATAACCGTGTAATTTTTAACCAACCCAGAAGATAAGGGCTAAAAAATCCAAATATTGGAGTGGATCGGTATTCGTCTTTTGCTCGATTCATGCTAATAATAACGACTCTTGCTTATAATTAACTCCTGGATCAAGCACTGGGACAAACTAGAATTCGTGGAGGACTCTTTGGTGGAAGTAACTCGCATTTGTGTTTCACAAAGAGGAAAACCAAGAAGAATTATCGCTTTTAAGGGGATTCTAACCCATGATTCGTCAACCACAGGGAATATGAGGGTCACCTCATTGAGAGACGAACGCTCTATCCCCTGAACTACCACGGCTCGTTTTCATAATACATGATAAAACAGGCAATAATTTAATTTTGGTTACAAGGAAAAAAATATGCTAAAAGATAGTTGAGAATGTTAACGAAATAAATTCCTCGGAAAAAAAACAGACATGTGGTTAACACCAGATCTTTGAAAAGAAAAACGCTTGATCAAAAAGTTTGTAATTTCTCTATAATAATTTACATAAATATTATTATCGAGTGCCGCGCAATTAAAATAGTTTTAATTTTTTTTTATAAAAATAGGCTATAATGTCATGCTACTTTCCAAAAAAATGGGAAAAAATATGGATAAGGGAAGAATGATTAAAAATGATTTTCAATAATACATTAAATGTCCTTTCTCTTGAAGAACAAAAAATGACTTAATATTTGTTATTTACTCTAGAAAAATTTTAACTTTATCTGTTATTCTCTTTAATCAAAGGGTATTTTATAATAATCAAATATTATTTTCAAACAAGATCTAACTAAAAATATATTCTAAAAGAGGGACATGATGCATGTATTCATGGAAAAATACTCTAAGCTCATAAACTTAAATATATGAAATAACAATATTATCCAAAGTAACCTCATATGTTTTAAGTTTACTTTGACAAAAGAATAACTGGATGAAGTCACACCGATATTGCAGGTCTTTAATCACATATTTCATCACATTTTTTAAAATTATTTTTTCGTTTCTTAAGAAATGGCACTCAAACAACCTACTTTTCGTCACATTTTTCTTCCTAATCTGACATTTAGCTTCTAATTAGGTCATACTCATACTTGATTCAGAATTATCTAGTTATAAGGATCCGATTATATAAAAAATTTTATGATCCCCGTGTGCTTAGTATACTTTAAAAAAAATTTTTAAGCCTGCCATTTGTTTTTGCATACCTTCAATTCACGTGTAAATGCCCATTTCCGTAACTACTAGCTCGCCAATAAGTTCCACAAACTTAATGCGTTTCATCTGTTCAGAAATGTTACATATATTCAGTATTTATCTAGTTATAAGGATCAGTATATCTGACATCATTTTATAATCATCGTAGTTTTAATATGCTTAATAATAAAATTTTAAACTTACCATTTGCTTTTGCATATTTTCAATTCACTTGATAATGCCCATTTCCATAACTAATAGCTCACAAGTTCTACAAACTTAAGCGCTATCTGTTCAGAAATGCTACATATATTCAGTAATTATCCAGTTATAAGGATTAGTATATCTGCCATTATTTTATAATCACCGTAGCTTTAATATGATTAATAATAAAATTTTTAACTTACCATTAGTTTTTGCATACTTTCAATTCACGTGTAAATGCCCATTTCCATAACTAATAACTCACCAAGTTCTACAAACTTATACGCTATCTGTTCAGAAATGCTACATATTTGCACTGCATAAAAACTAACATTTCTTAAGCAGATTAGCTAATAAAAATTGCAATGACATAAAAACCGTCATTTTGAGGTAAAATACGTAATCAAAAATAACTTCGTCATTTATTGGTTGTTCATTTTATGTTTTAGGTAATAACAATTTATTGATTATGTATGTATGAAAACTAGTTTTTATTCAACTGTTGTTAAAAAAAACAGGAATCAATAATAAAAATTGTTTTAACACTTTAAAAGGGAACACCGCTGTTTATTTTTTATCGAAAAAGACCTGCTTCTTACAGTTAATGTATGAGCAGCATAATATACAGGGTGTCCCGTAAAAGGTGTGACAAACTGCTGAGGAAAGTAGGGCACATCGTAAGGATTAAGAACTGCATAGGAACCCTTGACCTGAAATATTATCGTATACCGCAAGGGGCGCTTTTATTAATTATTGTCAAAACTGTTTTTTATTAATTATTGTCAAAAACTGCTTTCAAATTGGAACAGCATTAGCTGTTTTATCGTAATTTAATGATTTGGCAACTAACTGAACAAACTGGCCTTGCTTTTAATTACAATAAAACAGCATATCCGGGCATGGGTTCCTATGTAATTTCAATCCTGATGATGTTTCCTATATCTCTTAGAGGTTTGTTACAACATTTATGCGTCAAAAATAATAAGATTATTTTGACAAAATAAATAATGATATTAAAATAATAATATTTGACAAAAATAGCCCGAAAATGCCATTTAAAATACACTGTAGCTTAGAGGGAGATTTTAAAGAGTCTATAAACTGACTGTTTGCCACTGCTATAGCACGAAAAAATAAATTTTAATGTTTATACTTATATATATTTGTATATCATATAAGATTAAGCTCAATAAAAATATTACCTGTAATAAATATTTATAATTTATTCCAGAAAACATAAGGAGATATTCTCAATAATTAAACTAACTGCTTTTTTTTAGCTTTGAATGCGTTAATTGTTATTTATCTTTTTCATATGGTTCCTAAATATATAGAAAATTAGAAAATAAAGAAAGGTTTATATAAAAAAAAGAAGATATAGAATAAAAAAAAATTCCACAGCATTATGACTACACCGGAGAAACTATTCAAGTTTTTTAAAATAAAGAAAATCGTTTTTTTGTTTGTTTTTTTTTTTTACTTCCTGAAATTGAGTTTTAAGGGCCTCGTTTTTCAATAACGCCTGGATCACATGAACGTCTTCCGCCAGTACTGCAACCAATGCAGTGTTATTTCTACAATCATTAGAACTTATGCACTTAGCGTGACCACAATCAGGGGGAGATTATTAAGAGTAGTGTAAATATTAATGTAACAAATGTATATATTAGTTTTTACTTTCACTTCAATTCTTACATAACCTGTATTACTTCGAAGTAAATTTTTAATTTGGAATATGTAGCAGTGAATAAAATTATTTAAAACATTACTATCCCACCAACAAATAATTAAGCTATCACCTTTTTCTTTCTTTTTACCCTGATTATCACTACCTCTGCACTTAATAGTTTACAACAGCAACTAAAATATAGCACTGTACGCATTGATCTGCAATCAAAAATGTCGACTTCGAGCTGGAGCATTCTAAAAACTTTGAAGTTGAAGTTAGTAAACTCGTTCTAGCCGACGTATGCCTGGAACCATGCTCCTCCAATGACTACTGATGCATGTTGCCCAGGACCGGACTTCAACGTAATTTATGCATTTTTAGTAACAAGGAAGTTATTACTGAATTAAATTATTTTAAATTATATTAATTTCATCTCCTTAATCTCAAAGTTAAATCACTTCCAGTTCATTCTAATACAGTGACTGAAATATAATTTCATTTTTTATTCTCGTGAAAATCACTTCTGAAATAAATGTCCAATATTTGTGCGCTTCCAAAGCAAAATGCGCAATAGCAATGAGTCATTAGATTTAACAAAAGTTTCTTAGAAATTATGTTAACCATTATTTTTTTCATATTATAGCTCATTATGTGTAAAACATTTTGAATTCCCTTTGAACAAAGGAAGAGTGACGCGAGCCTTTAGATTATTATCCAAAACGGTCGTTATCTATGAGCTATGAGTTAGAGAAATATGAATTACTTCGCATTGAAATCGAAAGTGTTTGTTGCACTATATTGCGCATTCACTCAGAGACCGAGCAAGACAAATTCAGGCCTAAGGGCCACAAAATTTTCCGGGCCCCAAACAAAATATTGTGAAATTAAATTTCTGAGGAGTAATCCTAACAATAAAAAGAATCTATTGAACTGCATGATTCAAGCGAAACATTCTAAAAATTTTTGAAGGCAAACAATTGAAGATTATATATCTAAGATAAAGTTTATACATCTAAATATTAAAGCAAAATATAAAATGGTGTGTGAAAATAAAAATAGTTTGGTGGCCACAAATAAGTAAAATCATTGATTTTTGCTAAAAGTCACTGACTAGCTGAATTATTTTAAAATAAATATAATATTAAATATTTGCAATTAAAATTCAGCTGTGCTTTCGAATTTGATAAGTGTAATGTTCACACGAGTTTGGTTTATCTCAATATAAAAAAAATTTGAAATAAAAAAATGCCTTTTTTGAATAAATTTTTTTTTCAGTATTTTTTAAAAAAATTAATATTGTGGACTTTTTACTAATTTTTGAGGCCCCCCAGAAAGTGTGGGCTCTAGGCCCGTGCCTATTGGGCCTAGGTGATAATCGGGCCTTGCATTAACTAGGTAAAAAGGTCACTAGGTAAAAAGGTTGCCTTCACATTTCGTGTAACTTTCCTTTTAGTATGTACTATAAATTTATGAATCATATTTTTCTTGATTGAAAATGTTATTCAAAATGTTAAAACATGTGTATTAACACTTCATGTGCTTGGTTTTGTTTTTGTTTTGGCTTTATTTTTGTTTGATCATATGTTATTTAACGGAAAGGGCAGCCCGGTACCAATGCATAATTTTTCAAACATTTTTGCATACATTGTACTGTTTAAATATTACTTTTGCTCACATATTAACCTTTAACAGAAAGAACAAGTTGCGTAATTTTTCTATACGTTTCTAAATTCTAATTATTCATCGTTTTGTTTAATTTCATATTGGCGATCGAAATGGGCTACAGGTGGCGTAGAGCGGAACTCTCTACCTATGGCAGCACTTTACATGCTTTAACCATTAGCGTATAGAGAGTCATAGAAGAAGCCAGTACGTTAGTTTCCCTTTTGATTTTCAAATAGATTGAAATTTTGAAGTTATTAAATTACATGGAACTGAAAACTACATTAAACATAGTTCTAAAAGAAAGCGTCATGTAAATTTTAAAAAATATTTTTGACTATTAAATACGAAAAATATTAAGAAAAATAAAAATATCGTAGTACATTCCTATACAACTGAGAAGAGAAGGAGAAGGAAGGGTTAAAGGAATGCAGCCGGTCTTTTCCCCAGATGGCGTATGGATGGCGTTTTCTACACTAGGGAGCGCTGCAATCTCCATACCGCCTATGCTTCCAGATTACTGTGTCCAGTGTATTTTAAAGCCATTTGATTCAGAACGTGATCATCACGTTTTGAGATTCCTGAAAACGTGGTGTATTTGATTACTTATTACTTGTGTTTACAATGTTAAAGGTGTTAACACTAACGTAAGATAGTGCACAGCTTGCAACAAGAAGAAACAGTAATAAACAAATGGAAAGAGGCCAAATCAGGACTGCCAAAAAAGCGAGTTATTCAAAAGCTAGCAAACATTTCACCTTTTTTAACAATATATCTATAAATAACTAAAACAAATTTTCCCTTCAAATTCACCAGAATTAATTAATAACATTAATACCTTATTAAATACTGCCTATTTGTGCTCATAAATTATCTAATTTACTTCTTTTATTGAATACAAAATTATCCGTTTGAAAATATCGCCTCGCAGAATAAGCTGTGCAAACTTTCTAACCGGAACTAGAGCAGGTATTGGAGATCGCAACGCTCGAATACGCCATCTGGGAAGAAACCAGTTTCATGCCTTTGGCCCCTCTTCCTTCCCTCTCCTCCTCTTTTCAGTTGTCTAGGAATGTACTACGATATTTCCCATTTTCCTAATATTTGTCCTCGTTATTTTGTAAAACTATTTTTTAAAGTTTCCGTGATGCTTTTCTTTAGAACTATGTTTAATGTAGGTTTCAGTTCCATATAGTTTTCCAAATTAAAAGATTTTAATCTATAAGAAAATCAAGAGAGAAACTAACGTACTTCCTACCTCTACGCCTCTTCACACACTAATGGGGAAAGCATGTGCTGCTCTACGCCACCTGTAGCCCATTTCAATCACCAATGGAGCTCGAGATTATTACTGTTTACAGTTATATTAGTCCCGCAGTAGACTGATCGTTAAGACACGGTTCCCTGATCACCGAAGTCAAGCATCACTGGCTGCGGTCAGTGTGTGGGTTGGTGACCACTTTGATTAGTCTGCGTAAGGACCGAGGGTGTGCGGTATTGTCCCCGTTAAACTGCTCTACCCTAAAGAGCTCGGCTTCGCGTGCAGGTCGTTGGGCCACCGAAGTGGGGGTGCAATTCCCTCTGCAGAGGATCAAAATTGTGATGGCATGTCTTCAGATCATCATCAGGGATGTTTCCCAGACCATCGCCAATAGCCCATTGAGCAGCTCTAGTGCGACGTAAATGAACTACAACAACAACATTTATATTGAAAACACCATCCATTCAAGCGTTAGATTACGCAGTGAAACTTTAAGTGCCATTCAAACTGTATTAACTTATTATTACTAAATATCGATCGCATATGCGAATTGCATGCAGTGAAAATGCTCCATTAAAAGCTGTTCGCACTGGAAGCGATTTCTTTCAAAACGTAAACCTGATTGGCCAGTTCACCGGTAAATATTTTCCACCAATCCGGTTCTTCTTCACTTGGGGAAAAAATGCATTTAGTGTGAATGGGCCTTTATAATTGAAAACTAGTAGATATCGATATGTAGTCAATTTAGGAATTGGTAACTGGGCGGAGTGATCTTGGTGCTAGCTTTTATCCATCAATCTTCTTACAACCCTATATTGATTGTATTATCCGTACTGTTTCAAACATATTCTCCAAAGTAATTGGCATTGTTTAGGTTTTTGTAGTTCATTTACATCGCACTAGAGCTGCACAATGGGCTATTGGCGACGGTTTGGGAAGCATCCCTGAGGATGATCCGAAGACATGCCATCACAACTTTGATCCTCTGCAGAGAGGATTGCACCCCCACTTCGGTAGCCCGACGACCTGCAAGCGAAGTCGAGCACACGGCGTTGTTTAAGCAAAAGCATTTGTAAGAGGAAGCCATTTTCTGGATTTGGTTGCGCGGGATTTCATATTTTATCATCATGAAAGTTTTAATTGCAGGTAATTCTTATTAATTAAAGATTCTTATTAATTAAAGATTTGTAATATTAGTGTACGTTTTACAGCAGTATATAAAAAAATTACATGAAATTTAAAGAAGATTAATGAATTTTATTAAATATCTGTAAATACAACGCTTTAGAATTTAAATTACATAGTTTGTTTCTCTTTATATGTAAAATTTATGTATTTTACGAAAATCGTTATTAAAAAAAAATTTCATTTATCAAAGTTTTTCTCTGCTTCCTTAGAAATTCTTTGTTTGATCTGTCAAAAATGTGTGAAGCAGTTTAGTAATGAAATTTCATTTAGTTAAATTACATGATTTATGTTTATTTTAGTGACATAATACAAAGGTATCTTTTTTTTTTCTAAGAAATATATTGCTAATTAAAAAAAATTTTTTTATAAAAAGCTTATTATTGAATTTTTTTAAAAATAGTGAAGAGTTCGTTGATTTATTTTAAAATAATTTGTTTCAATTTTATCTTAATAAAAAAAAAATTCTAGACAGAAATCTGAGAGAAATGGAACAAATTTAGCTAATATTTATCATTTTTATACACAATTACTGCATTGATTATTATTCTTTTAGGTTGCTTTCTTCTGTCTCTTCATAAAATGCTAGCTAATAAAATACTTTGTTGTTCTTTTTACTAGGTGATTCCCTGGTGAAGTATTTAGCTAATTACTTAAATGTTGAACGAAAATGGGATATCGATGTTGTTAGCACACCCTGGAATCAATGTGGACAAATTTAGTGTGCAGTTGTGAAGGGACGATTATAACTTTGTCTTAATTCATGTTGGTAATTTGAAGTGTAATTTATTTACATATTCAATGATTATGTATATAAACTGTTTGTTGGCATTGTTTGTATTTTATGTAACTATTCTAATTCAGATACTGATTTTAAAAAATCTTAATATTACTTATGGTTGTGTTATAAAATAATTTATTTTGATTATCTTAAAAATAAAGGTATTATTGATGTGCCCAACAATGGTACAGTGCCCAACTTTAAAAAACTGACTTTTGTGACTAATAAAATTTGTGGGGTTATTGGGGAAATTTTGTGTGGTGATCTGTGAAAGAATAATTGCCAAGTCTTGGCAACTTCTGGGCAGTTAGCCGCCAGGAACAAAAAAAAGCACTCACGTAAAGGGACGAACTCGAGAGATATAACTCGTTTGCTAGTTTAAAAGCTATTTAGCACCTTGGCGATTGTTGTTGGTGCGACAGATCACAATACGGAAATATTCCTGAATTGTTGTTCATGAACGAAGAGTTAAGAAATTTCTCTAGCTGAAAGATCAGAATTTTGCTTGGGCTATTGTTCTGTGAATCAGCTTTATCTGTGAATGAATGTATTGGTTAAGATCGCATTCATTTAAGCTGCCAGGGCCGTATTCAACTGGCAAACATCTTTGAAGAATGCATAGCAAACTTGCTAAAAAGAAAGTATATTTATACACTACTTTATATACTATTTTTATGAAAATATCGTAATCTTGTCTTGACATTTAGCTATATCACCAGAACTCAGCCCATGCACACAAGAAAGAGTTGTCACAGAACTGCAACAGACTTAGTACTCGTATGCTGTAAAGAAAAAATGTTTAGATGCAATAGAATATTTTATGACTGGTTCTCTCTCAGTGATTCTGGTTCTGCCTTTGAGGGACAGAGGGAAGATTGTTTAGAATCTTGTCCCTGAATTATTAACACTATTTCACTTTAAACGCCTTTGGTAAAATATACTAAATGAATAATGAACTATTTCAAAATAGCAACTGGTATATTGTTCTAATTGGTGTATTGTATCTAAAGAGAGAGATTATAAAATTTTGATATAAATTTGTCGATTGCACGGAGATTAATCTAATTCCATTCTTAGTTAGCTTAAATGAGATGTTGATTTGAAGTGAATTTTAAACAACCTCAAAATAAGCTTAGGTATAAATAAAATGACTTCATATACTTCAATAAATACCTCACTCTCGTTAGTTGAAATAAGATAAAAAAAATTTATACCTCAAAAATACCTCTTTTGTTACAAGTGTAAGAAAATAAACCTGGTATACCTTAAAAATCACCTTATCAGTCTGGTTGATTTGAAGTGAATTTTAAACAACCTCAAAACAAGCTGAAGTATGTATAAATCAACCTCGTACACCTTAATTACAACCTTTACGAAGTATAATTTTTATTGCTTTCTTCTCTGCAGCCTTAAATATACCACAAAACAACCTTTATACCCCAAAAATACCTCAAATCAACCTTAAATATACCTTAAATTTTCGTAAGGGTAGGAATGTACTACGATATTTTCCCTTTTCTTAATATTTTTCCTTTTTATTTTGTAAAACAATTTTTTAAAATTTCCGTGATGCTTTTCTTTAGAACTATGTTTAATATAGTTTTCAGTTCCATATAGTTTTTCAACTTAAAAGATTTTAATCTACATGAAAATCAAGAGAAAATCTAATGTACTTCCCACCTCTACGACTCTCCACACGCTAATGGGGAAAGCATGTGAAGTCTTGCCATAGGTAGAGAGTTCTGCTCTACGCCACCTGCAGCCACCTTTTTATTGTTTGCATTTACTAAACACCATCCATTCAAGCGTTGCAGTCCTATTATTATTATAAGATTAGAGGCAAAGAAATCTCAACCTGTCCAAAGTTTAAAAGTCCTATCTATAAACTACGTTTCTTAATCACCGTCAGATTACGCAGTGATACTTTAAGTGCCATTCAAACTGTATTCGTTTATTTGTGAAATATCGATCACATATGTGAATTGCATGCAGTAAGAAAACTCCATTAAGAGCCATTTACACTGGAAGCGATTTCTTTCAAAACGAGAACCTGATTGGCTAGTTCACCGGTATATATATTTTTCACCAATCCGGTTCTCCTTTTCTTGTGGGGGGGGGATGGCGGGAATGTGTTTAGTGTGAATGTGCATTTAGAATAGAGAAATTGTAATTTTCCTGTCTCTCAGCCGTTCATTCCACGCATAACCTAAAAATGAACAGAAATAAGCATCTGCTGAGAGTGGTTTAGGCTTTTAAGAATTATTTAAAAGTGAAATAGCCGATAACTTTAGTATTTCCGATTGATTTATTTCAATATTTATATTATCTTTCACTTATTTTGAGCTAAAGGTAACTGTTGGTTCTTTTTTCATGTATGTAAAATTGTATAATAATAAATATATGTGTCATATTAATGATGAGAGTGAAATTTACAGTGGTCAGGAAATCAAAATTTTGGGTATATTTCAGTATATATATATATATTTCCTAAAAATTTTATTATGTTCGAAGATGATTGTCTCAATCTCTGTTATAGGCTTCAGATCATAACAATTTTCTTTTGTCTAATGTTATAATGGCCATTGTTACTTAAATGAAAAAAATTATAGTTTTGATATATCAGTAGATTATTAATTCATCACAAACACAGTCTACAATATATATTTACTATAACCTTCCATCATAAAATTTCTCCATTATAAAAAAAATGGAGTATACTTCATTATACACCTTATGCTTTTTGAAAAATATATTTGAAATTATTATTTAAGTGCAAACTGAAAGTCTAAAAATTTTGGTAACAATCACCACTTTATAGCTCCCTAAAATATAGACAAAATGTAAATTGGAGAGATTATAGTCTACTATTAAGGTTATTTTTTGTTATAAGGGTAATTCAATATTAAATCAATTAATTAAAAAAAATTAGATAAGTAATTTTTGGCATAATTGTAAAAACCTACTTTTGATTTGAAAAATACTGACATGTTAATTTTTTTTTTTTACCCATTTCATTTGCTTTATGTGTTATTTTCAATTTATATGTAATTTTTTTCTTCCTTATTTTAGTAATATTTAAATAGCTGTAACTCAAAAACTTTTTATGCGCAAGCTCAATTGTGAGTCATTTCACTCAGTTTTTAATAACATTTCAAAAGATATATGCATAGCTAAGTCACTTTAAAAATAATTTATACTTTGTCGAAAGATTAAATTTTTAAAATATTAAAAATCAAAATTTTAAATATTTCTAAAAAAATATTTTTATTTTATTTTTAGTAATGTGTGCCATATTTCAAGGTGGTAACCTTATGGGATCATGAAAAAAAAAAGTTTTTAATTTTAACAATGACTTATCATGTAAAAAAAAAAAAAACATATACTACAGTGTAACGTCCCATATCCGGATGTTCCTTTTCCGGAAGGGTCGATTTCCCGGACACTTTTTAACAATCAAAATAAACAAACATTTCTTCATCTTCCCCTCTCCTTTAAAAAAAAAAAAAAAAAGGAAGTCTTTTGACAGGTTTTTCCCCTTCTCAGCTTCTAGAGATCTATGCATTGAACCCATAAATCAACAGAAAAGAGAACAGAAGATCTACTAAGACCATGAGGCTCCTCCTCTGGAATGCAGGAAAAGGGGGGGGGGTTGTTTTCAAAAGAGCACAACTGAGTCCCCTCCCTCCCCCTTCTTTCCTATGCAGCTGGCTAGTAAAAGAGGCATTTCCTGGAACCTTTTTGAATGTTAAAGTGGAGGGGCAATCCCCTTTAGTCACACAAGAAAAAATAAAGAGAACCCAATTAGCATGCCACGCCTTTATGCTTGATTGATAGCCAATGATGGGAGAGAAAATAAGAATTTGTCACTACCCCGCCCTCAACTTGAATGACAAGAAGGAAATGAATTTTTCTTCTCCACCTACCCACCTTATGGGTGGGTGATCGTGTAAAGCTAAGGGTGGTGGCGCTAGTGGTAAAATTGCTCTTTCAAGACTTCCGGGTTACTGCTTCCGATATATTTTTATGCCGCAGATTGAAAAAACGCGCCATCATATTATTGCATCATATCTTTTGCAGTATTTCACATGTACCGAGTTTTTTCTTTCAGCCTTTAAACTTCGGCATTATCATATTAATGTTATAATCATTAGAATATTTTCTAATTAGGCTAACTTAAAAAGATATTTTTGGCGACATTTTATTCAAATATAGCCAAATAAGGGATAAAATACAAAACATGGCAAACCTTAAGAATTATTCACAATGAGATATTAACTTTCCAAAATTTTTTTTGACCTTACGACCTCTGAGAATCAATACATTTCTGAAAGCTCTTATGAATGATACAATTATGTTCAGATTTGAACCCAAATTGCAATAACAAAGCTGCATAGAATATTAGGCTTGTTCACACATCGCCTCGTAGTCATAACATAAGCGGAGGGATACACCGGAAATCTTCTAAATTTCTTCCGGTTTAAGGACGCTTGTTATTGTTTACATTAGACCACCCATCCATTGAATGACGGGAATTTCCCCTTCTTGCTTGAATCGTTCTAGTTTAAAATGGTGGAGAGAGCAATTAATATTTTCATAACTGGGAATTTTTTTCGTTTTCTATATTTATTTTTAGAATAGCAATAATTATTTTTTTCTAATATTTTATTTATGATTGATTAGATATCATTCTAATACTAAAACATTATTGCCCGAAAAATAATGTTTATTTATTTTCTGCTCCTTAGATTCAGATCATTTTAAGCTTTGTTTACCTTGGAGGTCAATTTTACGGAAAAATCAAATATAAGGACTTCTGAAAGTCCCGCCGATTCCGGATACGCGACTTTCCACTGTATTTCAAAGATGGTTTGTCTACAAAACTAAAATATTCATGTATCTGTATGATTTATTTTAGCTTTGAACTAGATAAACACTTTTTTAAAAAAAAATTCAGAAAAATTTCAATTATGAGCTTTTTTTTTAAATCTAATTATTTTTTTCCGACAAAGAAACATTTTTAGAAATGACTATCATGTGGGCTATATATATATATATCTTATGAAATTTAAATTAATGCTATTAAACTTATTAGCTATATTATTTATGCTATTTGAAACTGAATAAAATGGCATAAAATTTAGCATCCTAGGTTAAATAATTTAAAAGCTACAGCAGCTTAATCTAAAATAGTAAGTTTTCAAAATTTAAACAATTTGTATTTCAGAAGCAAATTTTTCAAATTATTTGAAATGTAGACTTTTTATTTATTATGGAAGCTCGACTTATAGACAAAAATAAACTAATACGAAGACCTGAATTGTTGACTATTGGTCGATTTGATGTGGAATTCAGTATTTTAAAGAGTGTAAATAGAATATGATGTGAAACATTTAGTTTGGTTATTTATGTGAGTTTCGTCGTGTGAGTATTGTACTACTGTCACAAAAACTTTTCTAGAATGAAATTGAGATTTGGATTTTCTGGAAAATTTTGAAATAGAAAATATTCTTCCTGTAATAAGGAAGAAAAAAATTACTATAGATTGAAATTGTGATTTAAAAATTCTTGATTGTGTTTAAAGCAGTGAACTTAATATATAATTCTTCATTAACTAATATGCATGTTTATTAAATTAATTAAAAAATATCATATTGAGGAACTAAAAGGAATGTATTAATTTACCAAATTGATCTATGAATATCTAAAATGGAAACAAAATATGCACTGAAGTAACTGCATTCAGTACATTTAAACTTTGTCCCTTAGAGTACCTTTTTTTAATTTACCTAACTTTTCGCTTCTTTCTCTAACATTTGGTCCCTAAAGCCCCTTTTTTTACAAAAAATGTATCAAATGACCAACATGTGCTGTGCCAATTTTCTTTTGTCAAACAGGAGATGAGGCATTTCTTCTATATTTTCCAGTTGAAGAAATAGGTGTTGATTAAGTGAATTCTTGCAAAACTAATTTCCAGTGCAATTCGATATTGGTCTAACGCAAAGGACAAAATTGTACATACAAACTTTTTACTTAGGCTTCTGGCAAAATTGTGCATGGTCGAATCATAGTAGCATTATCAAATGTGAATGCTAAACTTGCCCCTTAAAACTATGCTAATAAGTTTAGATGTCCCAAATGTTATTAAAGCAGTCTATTGATAAACGTGAGTCTTCTGGCTGTTCGAGAGAAGTCATTGATTGACAACGGATCATACAGTTTATACAAAGTTCATAATGCCTTTCAAAAAAGATCAGAAGCCATAGGTGACAAAGTGACATGGCTGTTTTTTTTTTTAGGACTGGCCAGCAAGACGAAGATTTTTTTAAATTATAGAAGGAGTTGAATATTAAAATTTCTAGATTTATGAAATATTTCTTATTTAGATGGCTGACTCTGGGACCACTGCTGCAAGAATTATTGTATAATTGGCAGTAGTCATTATAAAATTTTTTCCTTTGTATGCTAAATACATTCAGCTACAACCTGGCCGTATCAAAGCATTGCAAAACTTTTAAAATCTGACCTTAAAGTTAAAATTAATTTTACTGTAAATTTGAAATTTTTTTTTCTTCAAATTATTTTAAACTTTTTCAAAATGAAGTACCAATGGTACATAACTTGTTTGATGAAGCAAAAGAATTGCTTTTAAAACATGGGTGCATACCTGCAATTCTTAGGAATTTGAACTGCAAAGTTCAATTGGCGAGGAAGAAGATAAATTATTGCTATTAACAAAAATAAATTGCTGCTTGGAGCGGTGTAATGAATTATTTAAGGCGAAGGAAAGAGATGAAAATCAATTTTATATGGTTTCTTAGGAATTTTATGTGGCAGGATGCTCATACAGTTAAAAATATGCGGGACTACTTTATTCAAACTTCTATGTTTGGATAAAGATAATTTTAAGTTTTCTTCCAGTAAGTCTCAAACTATTGCAAAGCTTTACCATTTACCGTAGACATTTTCTGCTTTCTGGATGTATGAAGAATTTTGAAATTCGAAAGCTAAAATATTCTATCGACTATTATAAGTAAAAAATTATTCTGTCAAAAGAACAACTAATGAACTTAAATTATACAATATATATATTATATAAACTAATGAATAACTGTTGTTGATCAAGTAGTGAAGGCCATGTTAGCCTTGTCACTTGACACTGTTGCAATTGAATTGGTACTTAGTCCCTATTACGTTGAATTAATTTTGTTAGCATCTAATGCTGACCTAAGTTACAAGAACTACATAGAAAATTTGAAGCAAATCAATGAAAGAAAGATATAAAAAATTAAAATTGAATCAGCTGCAGACACAGGGTTGCAAAAAACCCAGGTTTTTGTAGAAAACCCAAACCCGGGTGGGTTTTATTGGGTTTTTCATGTTTTTATGGGGGGTTTTTTCAAAAGAGAGGGCAGGTATAAGTACCTTATTTTAAAAAAGCTTATTTTAATATTAATAATGAAGTTTGATTTTATAAATTGACTTCATATAAATAATTAATACAAATAAATTGATGTGAAGGTCTGAAAAAAGTTTCTTCTGACATCACGATGCAAAATGTTATATGTACTCACATACATCACACATTTGAAACGTATTTTAACACAGAATTTCTTTTTATTTATATTTTAATCATAAAAAATATTTGAGGAAATTTTTTTTATTTGCATAGAAAGCGAATCAATGGCCATACAGTCAAATCTAGTCAGCAAGGTGACTCTCCAGTCTCCAACACAATTAGTTTCTTTACTAAAGGTTAATTTTTTTTAGGCTAAACTACATATATATTTCAATAGAATAGCTCTTTAATATAGCAGAGGATAAAAAAAGAAATCAATCTTAGAAAAACCCAGTAAAACCCACTTTAGGGTGGGTTTTTCAGAGTGGGTTTTACCCAGTAAAACCCGGGCGGGTTTTATTTAGCAGATGGGTTTTTTGCAACCCTGACTGCAGAATTAAAAAAAAACTTGTTCTGGTCTTAAATTAGATTTAAAAAAATTTTTTTTAATCTAAACTACTAATAAATAGAGTGTGGTTATTAAGTCTATAATAATTTTAAGTCAAATTTGACAAATGTTTAATAATATACCTTAATTTCTATTTGCCTTTTTCTGTTTATTTTTGCAAAAATTTTAGTAACCTTAATACAAAAGCATGGTTTTTGGCATTACTTATCAAGTTTCAACAGGTCTTGAGTAGTTGCAAGTCAGTGTCCATTCATCACTTTTATTAGGTGTATCTATGTTATGAATATTGAATATCACTATATCCATAGCTGCTAAATTTTAAGTGTTTTGCATAAAAGTTTTTTTTTTTTGCTTTTAAATTGGTAGTAAAATTTATGCTTCCTATTTTTTTCTAGGATTTCTAAATTTAATTTAAAATGATTTTTACCACCACTATCTATAATTTTTCAATATTTATAAAATTGCATGATAATATACAGTTTTATTTTTGAACTCTGAGCCAAATAAGACATTACTGAGTATAATTGTAATTCAATTTTTATTTTACTACCTCTTGGGAAAATAATCCTCAGAGAGACTATAAGTTGGCTAGGTTGCTATATGTATATTTTTCCTTTAAAAAAAAAAAAAAAAAACAGCTTTAGAAAAATTAGTTATTTTTGATCCCTTAGTTCCAAGCTACGGAAAAACACCCTGCATATTTCTCACTATGATAGTAGTTAAAAAATAATTATATTAAAATTAATTGAATATTAGAGAAAATAGTTTATTTACTAAATTGCTTTATGAATATCTGAAATAAAAACGTATCTTCCAATTTAACTATATTTCTTCACAAAAAAATGTAAATGAATTTTTATTTTTTTTTTTATTGACTCTGTTGACACGCTTCTTGAAAAGTTAAAAATGTAATATGATCAGTTGGTACAATCACGAATTTGTGGTAAAAAACTAAGTATAATACAATTATGATCGCAATACTTCTACAAATACTTTTCTAATTGTGCCCACACCAAGATTATTTGATGTTGATATCCTAATTTTCTGGGTCTCTTTCAAAACTGGAGAGCATTCGATTTCATAAATAAGAATTCATGCTAAGTGAAAATTTTGTGTTCTTTTACTAGATCATGATCAGTAACAGAATTAGAAAGCATGACATTGGCATTGTTTATTACCTGACAGAATGGAATGAATTTTTTTTTAATATCCATATCTAGTGCTATTTGCATGAGAGGAAGTCCCTTTATAACAGTATAGTGGTGCCACGTCCCATCCACCACTACCTCATTATGTTCCACCACTACCTCACCAAATAAGAGAAATGAGTAATTCATTTTCTGAGAGTGCTTTTTTATTATGAAAAAGGTTGAATTGATTAATTACAAATTATACAATATGACAAATATTATGTGAAACAGAATCGAGCTTTTTTTTTTGTAGGGATTGCAAAGTTAGAATTATGACCTGTAATTTTTGTTTAAATGTTGCAGAAATTGACAAATAAAAGAAAATGTGGAAAGTAAAAATTTTGCCTGTAAATAATATATCAAAAATTGCATCTTTGATATTTAAAATTGATAATTAACATTGTGGGAAATTTTCTAATGGAAATTTTTTTTCTCACTTCTCTAGACTAGCAGACTTGACAAGTGCTTGAATTTCCTACTAATGTCAACTAACAGTTCCAAATGATCAAGTAAAATGTTCAAATCTTTTTTTTTAATTTTACAAACATTTATTTGAAGTTGATTTTTTACATTTCTAAGGGTTATGAATGCAGCCCAATGAAGCAGATATCATTAAAATTTTGATGACTGAGCATCACCATTGATCGTGAGCTTGTCATCCAAATTTATAAATCTGTTACAAATTTGGCATGTTTTAAACATCTAACAAGGCACTTGTGTTTTACTGTATTTTATAATTTTTTTTGCATTTGGCTATTACAAGCTTGTTCACTTGAACTTAGCTTTAATTTTGTGACATTTTTCAGGTTTTAAGTACTGTATTATGACTTCTCTGAAGGAAACATTTTTCGTCTGAACCAGAAATTATCATTGAACATAGCAATGTAAAACATAGCAAAAGTAAATATTTACTTTTCATTCTTTTAACCTTTAAAATTATAAGAATTAACTTTCATTGGCTTTCTTTATTCATTTTAATTAACTTTAATCAACTTTAATTGACTGTTCCTGAGTGGATAGAGGACTAAATCTCTACAACTAGGTTGATGCTAAGTTTATTTAAAGCCGTATATTTGAATCATTATACAATCAAACCTCGATACCTGGAACTTGAAGGGAGAGGAGAAAAAATACGAGATACTGAAAATTCGAATGATCGAAAATCGTATGTTATCGATGGTAGAATAAAGAAAAATGCTCTTAACATACCTTATTTACTATTCCATATTTATTCTAAAAACACTTTTTACACTTTCATTTAAAAAAAGATTCAATTGTTGTTTGCTTTAGGGATATATAAGGAAGTTTGTCTGTAACACTTTCTAAGTGGATTATAGCTTTAAATGTCTCCTCTGACATATTTGGCTGCCTCTTAATAAATCTCCTTACAGTGTCCACTGCAGAAAGTGCTTGTTTGTTAGCAACATTGGGTGTTAAATCTTCGATTTCTTCATCCTCTTCTTCTGATAGTTCATAAGAAGCATTCATTTGAGCGATGATATCATTGTCATCCCACTAACCACACACTGTTACTGCATCATCTACATTTACAAAGTCATGAAATTCCATGTCATCAAGTTTCATGAATCCAGTCAATCTGTCCCAATCATTTTCGGTGTAGTTTTCAGCAGAATTAACGATATTGATTGACTATTTTCGCGATCTTTAATGAATCCAGCCTTCTTGAAGCCATTCCTTATCGTAGAGAAAGACACATCATTCCATGCCACTGACGTCTTTATGACCATTTTATAAAAAAAGTTTATCATTATGAGAATTGGTTTTCTATTCTTAAATTATTATTATTATTTTTTTTTTTTTTGGAAAAAAATCTACACTATTTATGGATAAAAAATAAAAAAAAAGTTATCGAGGGATTAAAAAATTTTTTTTCGTGAAATCGAGGTTCAAGTTAGCGAGGTTTGACTGTATTACTAATGAAAAGGGTACATTTGATTAATCCAGTAGCAAATCATATTTGCTTCATGTAAGGAAAATTTCCTCTAAGTGAAGCTAAGTTTTTTCTTTTCTTTGGTTAGAATTCTTTAGACCTTTCTTACTTTCCATAAAAATGATTGACCAATGTTGCCTCTTTGATCCAGTAATCTGAGAAAAATTATGTTTAGTCTATTGAACACCTTTAAAGTTTTAAGTGATTCAGTTACTGAGACGTAAGATCTTAAGTATTTTTCGGTTTTAATTTTGATGGATATAAAGAAAGCCTAAACAAAATTTCAATTAGATTTGTTGCCAGTAATTGCTCAAAAAACTTTAATACAAACAGCTATGTATTGAACTTTTTCCTACATAAATCTACTGACTCCCGTTTTAATTATGACATGTTGCAGGGCTTAAAATTGTGAATGTGTTGCAACTTAAAAGCAAGCCAGCAGATTTATGTAGGAAAAACTTTTATACATACATAGTTGTTTTTCATTGAGCAGATATTTGGTTCTAGTTAAAAGCCTTGAAAGTTCAAACATAACTTTTCTTGATCTGAAATTCTTAGTCTATCAATAGGTAGAATAATAATATGAGTGTGGATATTAACGATGGATAAAGAGGTTGAGAATTCGCATTTTAAATAGGGACCAGCTTTTAGTATAAAGGAACCCAGATATATGGAAGTCTTAAGGACTCGTAATTTTTAAAAGTCTTGTAGAATTACTGTGTAAGGTCGGTCTAGATGTATAATATGACAGCCAAAAATTCTGTTTGGAAATTTCAAAAAAAAATGTGGGTGTTTTCAGTCTTTTGACATAGAGTGTATATTTGTACATACTGAGCTTGGAAGGCATGTGAGATTTTGAATGATAATATATAAATATGCTTTGATTTCAGTTATATATTAATCCAGCCCTTCATTTGTGTATATTCTTGAAAATGCTTAAATTCAAATTCTTTTATCATTGATTGATCAAATATTTCGAAAATTTTCTTCTATTCTAAAGCATACATTTAATATTTTTGTCATAATTTCTTTCATTCAGTTATTTTGGCATTTTCCCCCTAAGTTTTATTAATGATTTGATTCATTCTGTATTCATTCATGCTACATACTTCTCAGATCTAGATCGACTTGCTGAAAAGCCTAGCTATTTAGCATTGCTGAAAATTAGGCATTACTTTATAATTAAAAAGAAATTTTAATGAAATTTCTTTGCTTTTTTCTTTCATCTGATATAAAATACATAGTTGAAATTAAATTTGAAGCTTCTATCTTTGTGACAAATTTTTATATACAATTAACTATCAATTGGGGTAATAACCCCGATAATTATAAAATGTTAAAATGAAACTTTTTAGTTTTCTATTACTCTTATAAAAAACATGTGGTTTTAATTCGAGACTTCTATCTTGTTTAAAACGTGTGATTTTGCATTATCCTCACCCAACCATGGCCAAGCGCCTCACCTCATTATATAGATCTTAATATGCAAGGTCTCTGCATACGCACACATATATATACAGGTCTTACAAGCCTTTCCTCTGTTTTCTTTTTTTATGTTGGTTACATCTGCAGCATTAACATCTTTTTTTATTAAAGTTTGTTGTTTCAGATTCTTTATCTTGGTTTTTTTTTTATCATATTTTACCATTAATATTCACAAATAGTTTTGAAAACCTCTTGTTTTTGTGTTATTACATGGTGCGTAGCATTTTTAAAAAGTGCTTAAAAGTGTTTATTTTCGATTTTCGTTTTTTAAAAGCCCTTAAAGGTGCTTTTTTCATTGAGTGTTTTTAAAAAGTGCTTAATTTTTCCTTTTCCGAAATCAGTTTTTTCTTTGCCATTTCGATTTTCTTACCATGTCGACTGGTTAGGCAAAAGCGTGCTTTTTACATTGTTCTTTTTAACGTTTTCACAATTCATTCAACCACAATCTATTAGGGTGTACCATCAGTCCATAGCTTATGAAAGTGCCAATCATTTTATAAATTTGTTGAAATGCTTAGGAGTCCACATGTGCCTCTACTGAGTTGGGTTCGGTGATATTATTGCACTCTCATTTGCAACTCTGCTACATTTTTCAAGATATTCTCAATATCAGGCTTCATTTTTCACCCTCTGATATCGAACCGAAAAATCTCTCGAGTATTTTATTATGGCTAATATAATCAAGAAAAGGGTTCTTTGTCAGAAACTAGTTATTTTATCATGATCATGTAAAGTCTTTGAAATTTATTTTGCATTTTGTTATTGTATATAGTGCTTAAAAATATTTTTTGAGTGTTTAAAAAGTACTTAAAAGGTGCTTATTTTTTTGTTAAAAGATTTGGCTACGCACCCTGTATTAGAGTGGGGCATTTTCTGTGAGTTGCACAGTAAAACGTGTATCTTTTAGTATTTTAAATACATCTGTTAATGGAGGTTTTGTTTTTTACACATAAGATTTGAAATTTTGTCCTTTTAAAATACTCAATTAGTTCGTTGAAATTAATATATTTTATATGATTTCATTTTCTTCAGTTTAGCTTAGTTTAAATAGCTATTTTTTATAAATAGTTTTGAAATGCCTTTTGATTAATGTACACAGAGATATATTTAAAGGTTGTCCCAGGATTATTGGTGCAAACTTTAAGGGAAGGTAAGGAACATCACAAGGATTCAGATTTGCATAGCAACCCATGATTGGAAACATCTTCGTTTGCTGCTAGGTGATGTTGTTTATAAGATGGATTGCAGAGCTCATTCTAGGCAGGGTAAACAGAGCGCAGCACCCTGCTGCCCTTTTAGTCAAAAGAATTCACCCTGTTGCCCCTGAAGTAAATTAGTGCCCTGATGTAATAGACTCCATACCCTTTTTGCCCTTTCTTTCCTGAACCCTTCTTTCCTTTTTCATCCAACCCTTCTTTACTTTTCCCCCAAACTCTACAATGGATTTCATGAACTGTTATTTTTAACTCTTTTTATTTAGTTTGTCATTGCTGTCAATACATAGATTTATATGGGAAAGGAAAAATAGCCATCACAACCCATTGTTTCACTTGTCTTTGAAAGTTTGCAGTTACTTCCACTATCATTAAATCATAATTATTATTAATCATTTTAATTATTTAATCATAACTACAGACACTTAAAAACATACATTTATTATTTTATTAATATATGCATGCATTTTAAATAAATTACTAAGCTAATTAGCTCATTAACTCGATATATATGTTAATTTATTAATGAAAATAAGTAATTAATGATTGCTTTGCTACTCTCAGTTAAGTTTAAAAAAAATTATTTTACTGATTGACAATGCTTTTTAATAGAACGTGAAATTATTGCCTTTTTAGAATAATAATGCCCATTTTTTAAACTTTTGCACCCTGCCCTTTTTTCTGCCTAGAATGAGCTCTGTGGATTGGACGTGGTAGACAGGCTCTCTGATAACCATGCTCTCCTGATTTAAGCAACATGGATTTCTTTCTTTGGGATGCACTAAAAAAATGCTGTGAACACAACGCTTGTGGATTCCAAAATGGATCTGGTTGCAAGAATCATCTATGCTGCTGCCAATATCCAACAAAATCCAGGTGTATTTGAGCGAATCCACTAATCCAGGATCCAACGGGTGTTACACATGAACCGCTGGCTATGGTAGAAACTTTGAACATCTTTTGTGATATTTTCACATATCTATTAGAGCAGCACATGCAATATCTTTGACCAATAAATATTTCAGATGATCTCAGTCTTGTGTCTCTTTGTTTCTTGTACCTGTCTTAATACACTCAAATGACTATGGATTGCTATGCAATTCTGAATCTTTGTGATGACCCCTACCTTCCCTTAAAAATATCCCAATAATCCTGAAAGACATTGTATATATATATATATATATATATATATATATGTAACATAAAAAGCTTCAATTAATCTTTTTGTGTTAGTTTCTCTGCTATAAAACTTCTTCCTAATTAATTATTCTATTTGAAATACTTTCTCACACTTTTAAAAGCCACATCCTGTTCTTAAATCTATTTTTGGCTCAAGTATGCATTTAATTAAGAGCAGGACATTTTTCCCTTTGCTCTTGTGTGGGAAACGTTCGATCTATTTCATAAACCAATAGCAACTACTAAGAGTTCCCTCTGTCCCTAAATCAAGACATATTACGGATTTTACTTTGCAAGATTTTCCCTAACATATAACCAAGGAGCGCAACTTTTCATGTGCACTTTTACACATTCTCATGACTGCTCTTGTCTAATAATTAATAAATAAATTTTGTACCCTCCTTCCCGACCTATGACCTGTTTTAATCCTTCCACTCGGCAACGACGTTATAAGTCGCCAGGATTGAACGGTCGGGAAGGGGTACAGTTCGTATGGTACATTAAAGATATTTAATATCTCATGTGAAATTAAATAAATCATCTTCGGAAGAGGGTACATCAAAAATATGGAATAACTTCAAATCATTTGTTCAAATGAACAGCTGGTAAATAAGCAGTCAAATTCTTCTTCAACTTAAGGCAATAATTAATTCACCCAGTATCTTAATCAAAAAAATAAACTCTTCAAAACTTTTTGTTTATTATAAATTATACCTACGCACAGTGGAACTAAACGATCATCCGTTTTCCATGTCTATGCTGCATATTTTGTCTACGTTCCTGAGACTACTAGAAAGCTGAGCTTCAATTTCCTTCCTTGGACTAAAAAGAATAACTGCATCGAATTCCTGATAATTAAAATGTTTTATTGAAACTATCCCTTTGAGAAAGCGTTGATTTTGCCACTCTTAAGTGCTGAGCTGGATCTTATCGTCGATGAATAATTGTTCTCACACCCACGATGGTCTACTTAAATATTCGACATTCAAAAGAAAAATAAGCTTCAATTTCTCCGTCACTATTGGTGTTAATTTACGATTCATCTTAATGAAGAAACAAATTTTTTCCCTAGCAGCTCACGTCTTTGGTTTTGGAATTGTGTTTACGGAATTTCAACGCATTCCCATCTCTGTTGTGGTTTTCAAAATATCTCGGACTAATTCGAACTTTTTCAGGTATCCTTTGAGTTAAAGTTTTTTACATTTCTCATAAATCAATTTCTTAAATGATTATGATTTTAATTTTTTCCCATATTTGATGTTTCAAAGTGAAACTACTTTTTATATATTGATAGTATTTACTGTTGAAATTTTTATTTCTTTACATTTTTATTTTCAGTTAATTGATTTATTTGATTGAAAAGTGTTTCGAGAAATTATTTTCATATTGTTTTATGTGTTACAGCTTCTATGATTTTTTGAGTAGTAGAAATTATATTTTTGTTTTACAGTGATTAGGATTTAAATGAAAATGCCATTTAAATTTTTTTTTCTCTTCATAATGCAACTGCAGTAATTATTGAAATTTAATTTAGATATATGAATGCAATTTCGGTGTGGCAAAAGTTAAAAGCAAGAAATGTTAAAACTCACACAAATAATTAGGAAAAATGAATAAAATATTTGTTTTTAGAATTTGAATTGAAATGTGAAACCAGACATTAATGCTTTAGTTCAACGATGGTAATTAGTTCATAGCTCAGCTCTAGCTCAGATATGTCCATAAATAAACAAAGTTTCTTTATTTCTGAACTTTAATTCCAGCATACAGAAAGGAAAATGATCAAACACAAATTGAAAAATTTAGTAACCAAATACACTTCAAAAACACGTTTAAAATAGAAATGAAAATATTTGAATTCCCTAACAATTGTGACAAATTAAATTACCAATTAAGATCTCTGCACAAGAATTACTTTTAAAAAAAATATCCGAGCTAAAATTTTAAAAAAAAAAAAAAATTATGTCCAAAAAGAAAGAATGAAAGATATAAATAAAAAAATAAAAGGTAATTTGCAAATAAACCAAACTTGCACTTCAGATTAAAAATAAGGAAAATAGCTAGATCAGTCAAAAATTAAAAACTGATTTACCTTAATACCATATTAAATTTGAAAGCTTGTTTTGGATTTCAATTGGTGATTGTTGTTAAACAGGTTGTAATGCAAGATCTGAGAAGACTGATCATCTTTTCTGATTATAAAAGCAATTTGTCTTTACATTTTTCCTGAAATCCGGGTTAATAATTGCAATAAAAATACCAAGAAAGAAAATAAAAGTACAAATAAATAAATATAAAGAAAGTAGAAATAAAAGAAATGTAAAAGAAAGAAAAGAAAAATAAGAGAGAAAAAGAAAAGAAAGTAGAAAGAAAAATAAGAGAGAAAAGGAAAAGAAAAAATGTTATAGAAGGCAAATTTTGGACATAAAGAAAAAAAAAAAAAATTCCGGATATTTTGCTATAAAAGTGATAAATATGAAAGGTAAATAAAGTGAAATAAAGACAATACTGAAGTATTGGTCTTCAGAATAACAACCACTGTGAGATTTTTTATTTTATTTTGTTTTCAAACAAGGTAAACAATACTCAAATCTAATTTCAGATTGAAATTTTTCCTGTAAAACTGTATTTTGCATTTTGTGTTTTACATTTTAAATTACACATTTTTAACAAATTTTTATAAATTTTTGTCATCATGATTGAAGAGTTAACTTAAATAGTGTTTTTATGAAGAATACTTCTTATAGTGAAATAGCTGTGTTGTGATTTTTAAACAAGAGACTTTTGAAACTGAAAAAACTGTTAGTCAAAAAAACTGTTGAAAATGAAAATTTTAAATTTGCTGATGATGCTACTACAGAATTTTAATTATGTTAAAATTTTTACAATGAGAACATATGTAAATGTTTTATAATTTATATTACTTTTATATATTGTTACCATTACAAATTTGGTTATTTTATTTGTACTTCTACCATAGGGAAGATTTTGCAAATGGATAATTTCAAAATTTTTGGATTCTAATTAAACATTATTGGCGAGGGGGGATGTAACATAAAAAGCTTCAATTAATCTTTTTGTGTTAGTTTCTCTGCTATAAAACTTCTTCCTAATTAATTATTCTATTTGAAATACTTTCTCACACTTTTAAAAGCCACATCCTGTTCTTAAATCTATTTTTGGCTCAAGTATGCATTTAATTAAGAGCAGGACATTTTTCCCTTTGCTCTTGTGTGGGAAACGTTCGATCTATTTCATAAACCAATAGCAACTACTAAGAGTTCCCTCTGTCCCTAAATCAAGACATATTACGGATTTTACTTTGCAAGATTTTCCCTAACATATAACCAAGGAGCGCAACTTTTCATGTGCACTTTTACACTGCTCTTGTCTAATAATTAATAAATAAATTTTGTACCCTCCTTCCCGACCTATGACCTGTTTTAATCCTTCCACTCGGCAACGACGTTATATATATATATATATATATATATATATATATATATATATATATATATATATATATATATATATATGTATGTATGTAGATGGTTTTTGAAATATTTTTCCTCTTATCTCTTTATTTCTGACTTATTCTCATCTTTATCTTTCAGTGATCTTATACTTAACTTTAGATTAGAAAATATACAAAATTCAAACCAATCATTTTTAAAGAATCCTTGAATTTTAATTTTGAAATAGAGTGTGAACTCTGTACACCTTTCTTCTTTTTAACCATGTTCTTAATTTGGCCAGTTCTGTTTTCCCTGGCTGTATGGGATTGTGTGTAGAGATAGCCCTTCGAACCTGATGCCCGATTCATCGCCCCATTTTTCTCAATTATATCTGACTTGTTCTCATTAGTTGAGTAGGGTTGTATGGGCTGTGAGCAGGGACACCCTTTCAAAGGTGTACAGGGACACCCTGTACACCTTTCTTCTTTTTAACAATGTTCTTAATTTGGCTAGTTTTGTTTTCCCTGGCTGTATGGGATTGTGTGTAGAGATAGCCCTTCGAACCTGATGCCCGATTCATCGCCCCATTTTTCTCAATTATATCTGACTTGTTCTCATTAGCTGAGTAGGGTTGTATGGGCTGTGAGCAGGGACATCCCCTACAGCCCTGAACCTTAACGCATGCCCTCCACATTCTTATTTGTTTCTGGCTTATTCTCGCTGCCAGAGTAGGGTTGCAGGGCTCTGTGAGGAGTCAGCCTCTACAACCCTATCCCCTTACTCATCACTGCATTACTCTCAATCATACCTGTCTTGTTCTGACTGGTGCTGGAAACATTACTCCAACTCTCGCGTTTACTCACCACCAGCACTTTCTCAATTATATCTTGTTAATTCTCACTAGCTAAGTGTATAAAAATAATAGGCTATGTGTAAAGACAATCCCTGGTACCTTACACCTGTAAGTAATCTCAACCATTTTCTCAGTTACTCCAAGTTCGCTCTCACTAGCTGAATATGGTTATATTAGTTCTGTGTAGAGACAGCTTCTCTAACCCTATGCCTTTACTCAACTCGATCACATTTTCGTTCTATTATATGGAAAATAAACATTATGACTTTTCATCCTGCCTAAAATTAGTCAAATTATAAAAATTGCATGAAAACTAGTTATTATTTTTTGCTTACAACATATGAAAAGAAATCCTGCTTCTCTCTAACAGAATATTTCATATTGTTATTTTAGATCAGGCTTTTTTAAGCTCCACTACATGAATACTTAATTAGTTGGTAATTAACCTTTAGTTCAAGGTTAAAAAAAAAACTTTTATTGGTGGTTACCTTATATTGGTTATAGTAGTTAGTATACCAACTCCTTTGATATTTCATGAAATTAATGTATGAACTGACTGGGACCTCGTAAAAAAGGATTTATAGTGATAATCTGTGGTCAAATTAACTGGTATTGAATCTTTCTTTCTACATATACAATTAGCTACACAGCACTCTAACAAATTAAATGATATACATATTACCAACAAAAATATTAACTTATGTTATTGAACAAGGCTATAATAATAAATTTATTATTTCATTGATTTTTAGATTAAAATGGTGAATAATGTGCCTTAATTTTATTCTATTTTCAGGTACTCTTTCTTAAAAAGGAGAAAAAGAAGTAGTCAAGATATGATTCTCATTTGTAGAATCTGATAAAATTATTAGCCACTAGATGGTGTCTTATATTGAAAATGTAACACAGAGCCACTAGATGGCGTCTCATAATGTAAATGTAATATAGATTGGTTTAAGAATTCAATGAAGGCAGATGTAAGCCTAATGTACCAACAGAAATTTTTGTTATTGTTTGAAATGAGAGCTCAGATAAAGCAGAAAAAATTAGAAGGCTCTATAAACTACCAAATAAAAAGTTTGAAACAATTTTGTAATTAGAAGTAGGGATATAACGAATATTCGGCCGCAGCCCTTTTGCTGAATATTTGGCGAAATATGCGGCTAAATGTTCAGACAAATATTCCTTAAAGTATTTTTTGGAAAAGTACTTTCGACAAAGTTTTATTGGGAGGAATTTGAACAAATTTAATAAAGCATAATCTATAATCGTATCTTTTACTATCCATTATTAAAAATAGTTTTTTACACATATTGTCCAAGTTCTAAAACATGTTAATTTATATTTTGACAAATGAAAAAGCAAAACTTGAAGAATTGAAACTAGATCACTTTATACTTAACATTAAGTTTTGTACAACTGATTTTTATTTTAATAGCATTCAGGCAAGTCTGTTTCTTAATTTTTTCAACACTTTTTTCTTTTATTTTTTTTTTAAGAATTTAGAATTTTTTAGTTTTAATTATAGCACAGCATTTTAACAGAGCATTTCTTATGAACTTAATTCTTTTATTGTCACTTTTTTCCTGTAGGATAAGACAGATTACTGGTAAAAGTGTGATTCTCAATGTTAAAGTTATTTCATAACTAAGAAATTTTTTTTCTCTGTTTTACTTTTTTTTTTTTGTTTGTTAGAGTTTATAAAGAGTGTTTCAAATAAACTTGATTCTTTTATGGTCCTTTTTCTGAACATGTGAGAAAGTCTTATTGAGATTTTTAACATTCAAATTTTTTGTTTAAGCATTAAGAACTATTTTTGTTTTGGTTTCTATCTAGCTTTTTCTTTTTAAAAAACATTTGTTTTCATAATCGTTTTTCTTATGACGTGCCAATGAAGATGGTACTATTAGACTTTATTCTTCACTTTTTTTTAAATATGGAAAATTGGAAAACTGAGATATTTAGCTTTAAAATTTTCTTTCAAAAATTAAGATCGATTTTTATTTTTTTTTCTGTTTTGTTTTTGTACATAATCCTTTTTATGGGCATCTTGATAATAACATTGCATTTTGTAGTTTTATTATTTTTTTTTTAAATAGCTGTTACTTAGTTTTTTTATTTACCTTAAATATTTCTAATTATCTTAATATCTAATTATCTCTATTATCTTAAATATTTTTATTATAGTTTTTCCCCTTTTCCTCATACCAATAACATAGTTAAGTTTCTTTTGATTATTTTTCAATAATTACTAAACTTATGTGCGTATAAAATAATTTATACTTATTTGTGTGTTATATATATATCCCTATGAAAGAAGTAAATGTCACCCTATGAAGAAAAGAAAACCAGTAACAGGGTTTATTTCTAGTTTACGTTTGTATGTTAAGCTCTGCAAATATTACCTATTTGAATGTTTTCTTAAAATTTCCAATTATTATTAACGTGTTTTGTTTTCATAGATGGCAGCACTTAAATGTAATTTGCTTCATTTATTTTCTACTTTATAACAGTTTTTGTTAACTGTTTGATTAGTGTATCTAATTTTAACACGTTTTTTTTATTTTACTTGATATTGGTATGTTTGTTTTCTGTTTTTTCTTTTTTCATAGTAAACTCAATTAATATTTCATTTTTTAAAAAAATTTTAAGAGGCATAGACATATTATAAAGAGTGATTTTTATCTCAGAATAATTATTCTTTATTTTGAAATGTCTCTTTCGCTATCGTAAAGGAATGCATCCTGCTGAGAACCTTAACTTTTTTCCATCAATTTTTATTATTTTTCTAATTATATTATGTTTTTTTCTCTTTCTCTCTCCTCTTTATGTGTATATATATATATATATATATATATATATATATACACACACATATATACAATATTATATACAATATAAATAAATAATCATTCATAATATTTATTAATAATATTTTTATTTTATTTTTAAAGTTGCTATTCGGCCGATTTTTTGGCCAAATATTCGGCGAAATCACTATTTGTTACATCCCTAGTTAGAAGCATAAAAAAATATTATTGACCTTTGAAATTAAAATAAATGTTTAAAAAATATTTTTTACATTTTAAAAAAATTTCTATTTTAATGGGTCTATTCATAAATTGTGTTAATAAAAGTAAAATTAAACCTTTACCAAGTTTTAATAATTCATATACATGGTTCTTTCTCAGAAAAAGCGAAAATTCTACCACTTATTTTTTTAAATTAAGTTTATTCTCAATTTTAAGAGAAAGCTAAGCTTAAATGTTGACACTATTATTGTTCAAAATGATACAACAACCTAAATCCCAGGTTTCAAAAAAAAAATAATTTGCATTTTCGGCGAGCATCAATACAAGATTATTCCTTTATATCTGAACTCAAAATTACTTTTTATCCATAGTTAGGTGCTATGAAGCGATTTCTTATAGTTAGTACCTCGGTTATGATTGCAGTTTTATTACAATAACTGGTAAAATCTTGTGGTTTGCATAACTGAAAAGGCTCAGAAATGGACCTTGCTAGAATACTATAACCTTTGAATCGAGGTGTCCTATGAATCCAATAATTCTCACGTAACTGAAATTTAAAAGCAAGTCCCTTAAGTACATTTTTATTCTTTAATTTTTCCATATTTGACTTGAGCTACGACGTGATTATTCCGGGTAGTCTACTTGCATAACCAATATTTTATGAAATCGCTAGCAATCTTTTCTAAATCTTTCGGAGTAAATTTTTTTTCATCCTCCTTATTTTTCTTTTTTGAACAAAAATATACACATATATTTTCTGACCGGGCAATAAAAAATTTACCTATAACTTATTATTCGCAAACAAATATCAATAAAAACAATAAAGAATATATATTCAATAACAAAAATAGAAAAAAGTTTAGAAAGAGGGAGAATTAAATCTTAAGTAAAAAACAAATCCAATAAACTTTCAAAAGTATAATAACAAATAAGTAGTCATATTAAGTGTCTAAAAATTACAGGTACCTTTTTTTTTTACCTTCACATTCTAAATTTTAGCTACTCTATTGAAAAGTAAAATATTTCATTATAGTGGATTACTTCAATCCTGTCTTCTCAGTCATTAAAGTAGCTCCAAAATTTTTAGCTGCAACCAAGCATTACAGTGGTCTGAGATGACCTATTCAAGAATTATTGCTAAACTAGATAGAGATAATTAGAAAAATCAGCTTTTAAATTTATCAAACTATTTGCAAAAACAACTTTTCCATTGAAACCACTTCATATAAAAACTCTAGGCAGATTTCTGTTATAGCAACTTAATTTTTAATTTTATGTTGTTTTTTAATGTGCCTATATACTTTCTAATAAATTTACAAACCAAGTTTTTTTTTAATATTTCAAGTTTCAAACACCAAACAATATGGATCAACCATCTGAACAATCGCAATCGATGTGTGTACAAATTGCGAAAAATATTTGAATGATTTCATACTTAGTAACGCTTCTCTTAAATATATATATTAGCATTTAGCGTTTTATTTAACAAGATTCTTTAATATTTTTAACTATGCAATTTATTAGTCATTTAGTGAATAATACACAACCAGTTGAGCAGCAATCATAGCTTAATCAGAATTACAGAAAATGCAGTTAGGCGAGTTCATCAAATTAAAACGAAACAAAGACAATCGAATCGTATCCATTCAAAAGTTTTAACATTGCTACAGTAGCAGCACGAGGTAAATCCAGGACACAGGGATATTTACTAAACAATCTCCAGGACTTATTTTTGGCATTCTGACGGGAACACTCGCTACAAAACAATAGTCTAAAAACTCTCTTGATCCCTAATCTTTCGCAGGTGCGGGTCTCTACTAAACTTGTGAACAATACCAGTATATTTTTTGCTAGAAATTTTGCATACTCGCTACTGCAAAGCCCACAATATAAAGGTACGCATTGGAAAGCAACATTTCTTCACCAGTAACTTTAGCTTTGTACTCTTATTTCCCTGGTTGATTGACAACACTTGAAGATCCGAGATAGAATCTCAGAATATTGCAACTCTCTCTAAAGTTAAAAATACAAATTTTTTTTCCTTACCAACTTAAAAGGATGTCAAATATTTGTGTTATGATTCAGTTAAAATTCTTTTGTCCACATCTTTCTATGGTCCTGAACAGTATTCAAATTATTTAAAAACGGGTAAGCTTAAAGTATGATCGCGGTGTTTAAGGAAAAAAATAACATTGAAAATGCAAGACATATTTATTTATTTCACAGTTTATGCTTTCTTTTTAATGCGAATTGTTGTATTGAAAATCGAAACTTGTGTGCCAGCTGAATCCCACCACTGCTAAATCATGGGTTTCCAACGTGTTTCAACTGCAATACAATATTAACTGCGTGGTAGATTTCACGACCAAAAAATCTATTTTGATTTTGACATTAGTATAGTTTATAAAAACATATTCATTATTATTTAAAACGCAGCAAAATTTTAGGTTTCCAAAGTGAGGGATATCATTAGTTGAATTAGATTTTATATACCAATAAAACCACGTAAATAATAAAGGTAATCTATAAAAATGCAATTGATATATTTAATCAGAAATTTACTGTGGATATTTCAACGAAAATATCCTTGATTAAAAAAAATATTTATATCGACTCAGGTTTAGGTCAGGGCCCATAATGTGAAAACAACTCGCTTAAATCGTTCTTTGTCTATTGCTTGAAACATAAAGCGACAAAAAATTTAAATACATTTGTTTAACGTTCTTGGAGGTCAAGGTTGCTTTTGAATAGGATTTACTTTCATTTCTCGTCCATGGAAAACTTGCTCTATTTTTAGATTCTCCTTTCCTTCCATCGTTATCTTAAGAGTGATTTATAATGAACTTGCCTAACGGGATGTTCTGTTGAATATACTGTCCTGATAAATTAAACAAGGCCCAACTCTAACTTTTTTCTGAAGGTTTTATTGTAGCATTTCCGAATCTTGAAAACAATTTACCATTTAACGACACCAAGGAGCTTTATATCTTATGTAGTACTGAGTTTATTCAATTTTATATTTGCCCTCTTCATTACTTTCCTCTCTTGAATCCGATTTTTTTTTTCTTTCTCTCTTTTCCACAATTCTCCTCTTTACTCCTTTTTTTTACGTCTAAAATGGTAGCAGTTTTATACCCATTGACATCCGCAAAGGAAAAGAGGATGCACTTGCAATCTGTTGGAATCCAGTAAATTATAATTTGCTTTTAAATGCTATTAATAATTTTATGTTGCACTTGCGACGCTTTAGAAACCAATGAATTAAAAATATATTTTGCTTTTAAATATTATTAATATTTTTGTGTTAAGTAAGTAAAAATATTGCTAAAGATCAATCTTATTGAATCTTCTCCGTTTTATGAACTAAGCACTAAGTGGTATTTTTTGATTTAATGCTTTATTAACTCTTGTCAGGCCTGTCTTGACACATACTTCTGATGCTTGGACAATGACAAAACTGGAGGAAAATTGTATCGCAATATTTGAGCGAGATTTTGCGCAGTATACTTGGTGGTGTAATTGAAGACAATAACTGGAGAAGGAGATTTAACTCTGAAGTATGCAAGATTTATAAACAACCCGATATTATTAAATACTTAAAAATGATTTGGATGGCCGACGTGATTCGAATGAGTGATGACAATACAATAAAAAAGATACTGCTTTTTAGACCCACTAGAACAAGAAAGCAGGGATGGCCGCGGTTGAGATGGGCTGACTTGTTGAAGTCTGATTTTCTTGCAAATTACCATTTAGTCTTTGTTTGATAGAATATGTAGGAAAAAAACTCATTAAATCTTAGAATTCTTTTTTTGGTGTGTGTGTCGTACTATATTGAATTTAAGGGATTTAAATAGGGCATAACTTATCTTATGTTTTAAATGTTAAATATTTAAATTTTGATCGAATTGATTTCAAATCAGATATTGAGATTTCTTATAAAAATTTCTAATGTGAACTTTTAAAAATATTCTGCAGAAATTTAAAAAAGAAAACATGCATGTTTTTTTTAAACATGAATATTTTCTTTTATTTCATTCCCCTTGAGAAAATTTCTACGCGTCCCCTTGTTAAAACAGATAATTGCTTTGGAAATGTGTTCGAAAAAATAAATAAAATTTTAAAAACTTTTTTTCACGTGTGTTGCAAGTTTACATTTAAACATCCGTTAACAGGAATCAAGAGGATCTATTGTTGCGATTGTTTATATAAAAAAAAAATGCAATTAATCCAAATTGGATCGATCGACCCTCAACAAAAAAATTTCGAAATCTAATTCTTCCTTAAAGATGCTAAAGGAGAAACATCCAAACATTTAGAATTCTATTCACAAATTTTGTGTGACACATTTATTTAATAACTTTCTCCAAGGTCAAATTTCTGTCAAAAAGGAGGCTTCCCCGGAACTGGGTCATCACGTATGTGGCTCCAAGCCTAGAGAAAGTAAGTGGGCGTTTTCATCGTACCCGTAAGGGTTGTTGACATGCCCATACAAACAACAACATTTCGTGTTACGCCAGAAAACGAAGACAATATTTCATAACATGGGATAACAGTTTTCCTTTACCAATTATATAATTAGTTGAAAGTGAACTGATACTATAATGTATAATCAGAGTTGTAAGTCCTGAAAAAAAGTTAAAGATGATGATTAAGTTATGTGAGAATTGGTAAGGTATCTTTTCATTTTTTTTAAAAAACAATTTTTTTACAAGATTTTGTATTTAAATAACTATAGAAAAATGGAGTAATAAAAAATTGTATTGTACAAGCACTTTCATGCAGGGGTATTTCATAATTTAACTTTTCCAAATGGCATCATGATATTTAATATTTATTTACAAGATTGACAGAGGAGAAACCTAATTCTATAGTGAATTAAGCGTTTTCTTACAATTTTAACCAGTTAACAACTTTTACAATGATTGTTAGAAACAAAGTTGAATCATTTTTAGACTTAATCGAACTTAGTGAAAAATTGCTTTCGTAATTTCAAGTCGCAGTTCTTTTTTTTAAAAATATACTTTTTTTATTGTTCCAAAACTTATTGCTTAACTGATACCATAATCTATAATCAGAGCTATAAGGGATTGTTAAAAAAATAAAGATCATGATAAAATTGGGAATAAGTTCTGTGAGGTATTTAAATATATATAGAAAAATGGAGTAATAAAAGAATTGTATTATACTATCTTTTTCATGCAGGATTTCATAATTTAACTTTTCCAGATAAGTTCGATATTTAGTATTTATTTATAAAATTGAAAAAGTGACTCAGGCTTTAATGAGTTAAGCATTTTTTTATTACTTTTTCAACCAGTTAACAACTTTTACAATGATTGTTAGAAAAAAAAAAAGAGTCATTATTAGACATAATAGAATTTAGTGAAAAATAGCTTTCGTGGTTTAAAATCACAATTTTTTCTTTAAAAAAAAAAATAAGAAAAGAATTTTTTCATTGCCTGAAAACTCATTTGCTCAACTGATATTATAAGATTTAATCAGAGCTGTAGGTCATGTAAAAAAGTAAAAGATTATGATTAAGTTTTGAAAGAATTGGTAAGCTATCTTTTTTTATTTTTACGAAATATTATTTACAAGACTTTGTATTTAAATGTACAGAGAGAAATGGAATTTTAAAAAATTGCATTTGTTTATTTTATTGGAAAAATGCTTTGAAAACTTCTTCGCCAAAACTTGTATAATTTAGTTAAGATATGTAAAATTTAGATCATTTTTAGTAAAACGTAATTTAGTTTTATTGTTGCTCATAAACATTTTTAATCGAAGAAACATATAGAGTATAAACAACTAGAATTCTAAAAAACGGTATAAATTCTATATAACGAAATCGACTGGCTTAAGTTGAAAAATTTGCTGTGGAGAAAAATTCTTTGTTCTGTGGTTAGAGATTTTTACATGCATAGTACATAACAGATTTTTACAGAAATTGTTGCAAAATATTTAGTCCGTGTTTTAAGTTCTAAAGTATATAGCTATGAAGTTTAACTAAAAAGTAAATGAACTACGTATTATGAAGTTATTAAATTCTATAATTGAAATTCACAGAAAGACAATTGTGGGATTAGTGCATACGAAGTTTTAACAATTGTGAAATAAAAACCATGTATATATATTTTTTTAATCAAAACGCTGGATTGAAAATTTTCATTCTGCTTTGTTTTATTATGATCTTAAAGTATTTCCCGATAATCTAATGATATTGATAAAAAATTGGTTTGAAATTATAAAAACTTAGTATTACAAAAATTTGATATGAAGTCATTTTTTCTACTACTACTCTTCAGATATGATTGTTACTTTAAATATTTTGCTTACCCTATTTTACCTTGCCTAAAAATCTTTATCAATTTAAATTTATGACTGGTTGGTTTTACTGTATAATGTTAGTTATTTCTAGCATTAAGTTATAGAAGAAATTATGTATATGAGATTTTACATATTAGCTTAACGCGCTCACTTTGAAAGTTTTATTGGCTTTTGTTTGATTCAGAGAACGAATTGCTGAAATTGCCGTTACTTAATGTGATTGATAAAAAAAAAAAAATGGATGAATATTTTGGATAAAAAAACTAAGATTAAGGAAAAGACACTGAGTACACCTTATGATTAGGATGTTAATAAATACAAAAAAAATTGTAAATATAGTAAAAATATCGAGGTAACATTTTGCTACAAAATTTTTCCATTCAAAAATATATTTATTTGATTATCTCGAGAGCTCGATTTGTAGAGAGAACCAAGAGAAAAATCTTAGCAAAGAAATAGAACTTTGGAATTCAAAACGAATCTGCTTGATTCCGTTAGTATCCAAAAACATTACCGAATCTGTGAGAGATATAAATATGTAACCAATTAGTGCTTAATAAACGTTATTTTGGGCTCACTTTTTGAAGCTCCTAGATCAATGGGATTTTTTTGAGCCTGCCTTAAGATCTAATCTTTATTTTTACACTAAATAATTTTTATGCATAAATATAAAACTGGATTGATTATATTTAGGGTAATTGGGAACATAGGTATGGTTAATATATTCTTTAAAATAAAGCAAATGAAAACAATCGAAGAATCAGTCTGCAAAAATGTACTTACTGACATGAATCTTTTGCTCTAAAGCAGAAAATGCTCAACACATCGAAGTACGTGATCAAAATATAAAATTGATCACTGTTAATAGCTACTGATTAGATTTCACGTATCGGTAGTAAATCTTCATGGTACATACGCTTGGATCATAAATATGCTGATTAATTAATGCAGACGATATTTAAAATTACGAAATCAGATACAAAAACCTGCTTTTTCTAATTAAATATACCTTTTTTCTTTTGTCGGATTTGGATTTTTGAATAGCCACAATCAGGAAAATATGGTCCCAATAGTTAAATTCGAAGAGTGATGAAAAATGTGGGCACCTTAATATTAATTTTACTTTTTGATATTTTACTTTATCCCGGAAATTTTTAAAGCAAAGTTTATCTCTGAAACTTTTTCTCCGAAAAATTTATCTCCACAATTACAAAAATCGTTTAAATCAATGATAGTTCCATGCAAAAAAAATATATGTATGTATAATGAATAACGGTTGAAGAATTCTTTAATTTTTTTAGATATGTAAATTTTTACATCATTTTGAACTATGCTAGGTTGCACTGGCCATCAATAATAAATAACAAAATTTAAACGAAATCGACCGAATAATTTCTGAGGAATAAAATTATAAGAAATTCGTATATTCAAATTTTAATTTCTCACGAACTATTCGATCTTTCAAAATTTGTCTTATAAAGTTATTTAGATCAAATCGGAGTAAAAATTTGTATACCGCTCTATTAGAAGAATTTCAGCCAAGAATAAATTAAATCATACGAAAAAAGTTTTTACCTGAAAAAACTTAATGAGCTTTGATTAATGCAGTTTTATAAATGTGAGTAAAAAAAAAGTTTTTCAATACGTTTCTTTTGTTTCGGAGACGAAATATGCAAAGATTAAACTTAACGCTAATTGGTATGAATCTTTCGACCGCTCTCCTGCCTAAACTAAAAGAAGTATATTTTCCAGATTGCGCCCCCCCCCCACATTTTGAGGGTCAATAAATAAATCCGTCGAAAAACTATGTTTATTAAGAGAGAAAGTATTTGTTAACTTTTGTACTGAACAAACAAATCAAGACCTGAATATTTTTACGCTTAAAAAGTCTTTAGTTAGAGAGTATTTTAATGGTTTTGGAAAAATTAAAAATTTTGTCATTGGCAACAATGGATTTTTTTACATGTTTATTTTGATGAGTGAATTGTTTACCCCAAACTTTTCTAAATAAACGAATCCCGTCACGTAATTAAAATAATAAGAAAAACAAATGTGTTGTCTCTCTAATTGCTGCATTTTTACGTTGGTATGCACTTGTGTAAATTATTTTCTCTTTTTTAACCATTATATTTTTACCTGATATGCCAAATAGAAATTACCCCATATACCTAGATTTCTCCAACTCAATTTAATAACTGAACAAAACGAACACATTTTTGCTTAGTTTAAAAGTAATAAAATAGTATATGAAGACGAGTTTGAGCACGAAAGCTACTTTCAGCTAACAAGCCAATGTCATATTTAGATCTATGTTTCTTTTTTAGGGACGATTCTAACAATGTATGAAAAGTTCATATGAATTTTTTTAGCATCAATATCATTAAGTATTCTTTCCTTAAAAGCTTTATCTATTAATGGTCGTACGTATTAAGTGCTTTGGTCTGATGTGACTATGCGTTTCATTGTGTTCTGAAAAAAAAGTGTTAAGTTTATTTACTTATGAGTGTTCAACAAATATTTCGTAAAGATTTTTGTTAAAATACTTCGTGATTGAAAGTGTCTAAAAATTTTTAAACAAAACAAAAATCTCTCAGACAGTTTTTTTTTAACCCATTTTAGGCCAAGCATAGAAATTTTATAAAATGCGGTGTTATTTTCATTGAAATATGCTAAGATTACATTCATTAAAACACAAAGAAGTTTCGTGCATTAAAAATATTTTATTTAAAAAATAAAATGTTACGAATACAGACCATGGCTAAATCATTTAGTTGAACACTAGTTTTTTTTTATGCCATGTGTTTTATTCTATTTACGGAACTTGCAACTTTAATCCATCATAAAACATGTGATTAATCTCAAATGGAATAATGATACTTTTTCAAAAGTAAAATATGTCTAGAACCATTCCATGTTTGTTTGTTGTTTTTTTTTTTTTTTTTTTGTTAAAAAGCGCAGTTGGAAAATTTCTCAACAGAAAGTGTTTGCTCTAATAGAATTACTGATATTTTACAGATGTCTTCAGAATCCTTGAAAATAGCAGAAAACTAAAATTAATGAAAAATATACATCACAATGTTAATAAAAAAAGTATCTATTGAAATGGGTTTGTGGCAATATTTTTAGTTTCGTTTTGAGCGTTAGAAGTATTTTGCTCGTTATGTGGTACAAACTGAACAGAGTTATTTACATTTGCCGCGACATTTGTCTCGCTTATCTGAATTACACCTTGTGATTTAACAATTAAATTTTCTAAATTCCTTTCTATTTTCGATTTCGCTTCAATACCCTTATCTTTATATTCTTCACATAAATCTATTTCAGCTGCCATATCCTCTATTTCAATTTTTAACTGCACTTCATCATCAGCTTTAATTAAATCATTTAATTTTTCTGTGAGCTGAGATTTTAAGCTCAAAAGCTCATTCACTTTCATTTCTTTCGTGTATTCATTCGAAATTTCAATTCCTATCGTATTTTCTATCTTAGTTAAATGCTTACTAAATGAAATTCTTAACCTTTTTCGTTTTTCCTTAATTCGTTCTAAATCCATTTTATATATCAATAAATTGGAACAAAGAAAAATGGACCTACCTCAAATCTCAGCGTTTCACTATCTGAAGATATTTTCATCAAAAATATTTATTCCGTGCCAATGAATGAATGTTCGTAATTCATAGATTCCTCGTAATAGTTTCATAGATTCGTAATTTATAAATCACCACAATTTCCTAATTCCATACTAGATAACGTCCGTTGGTCACCATGTAATATTTGCTTTATCAAGCCTTTAGGTTGCGTTATTCAATAGTGATATCCTGTCCGTAATTGTAATGATTTTCCAAATTTCTCTTTTTTATCTATTTATTAAACATAACAATAGGAACACTAAACATAAACACAAATAAACATATAATTTTCCTGATTATGCATTATATATTCAAATCGAAAAATACAAGCGGTGGTAATCGACTCGATTACTTCGGCACAAATTAGCATTCCGTCACAATGGGTTAGAAATATTGCTATAGAAATGGGGATTGAATTAGCTGATGTTAGTACCTCCAATAAAATACATGTTTTAATTGGTTCGGATTACATATCACAAATTTTAGGTGAAAGGAACGTAAGAATTAGTAAAAGATTGATCGCAGTGGATAGTATTTTTGGAGCTTTACTACAAGGACAGGATAAGGAATCCAATTCACCGGAGGTGCCAGTCAATCATTTATTTGTTGAAAATGAAGAATTAGATTGTGATAGGATTAAGAATTTGTGGTCATTGGAAGCAATCGGTATAAATGCAGATAAAGAACTATCTCCGTCAGATAAGGAAATTTTGGAATCGTTTGAACAAAATACGACATATTCAAATAAAAGATACGAAACTCGGTTATTATGGAGGGCGGATAATAGAGAATTGAATAGTAATTATAAAATTGCAAAACGTCGTTTATTTAGTTTAAACAAAACATTCGAGAGAAATAAGGGATTATATTTAAAATACGATGAGATCATAAATGAGCACGTACGGGAAGGAATTGTTGAAAGGGTAGAAATGGATTTAGATAAAAATATAAATACAGGTTATTTTCTCCCACATCACGCTGTAGTACGCGAACAAAAGGACAGTACAAAGGTTAGGGTAGTCTTCGATGGATCTTCAAAGGGTAAAGGGGAATTGTCATTAAACGATTGTTTAGATTGCTGTCCAAACTTAAACCCGGATTTACTAAAAATTATTTTGAGGTTCAGATTGCACAAAATTGCAATTTGCGCTGACATTCAGCTTGCATATTTGGAAGTAGGGATCGCAGAACAAGATAGAGAATTTTTAAAATTTTTGTGGATAAAAGAAAAGGGTCCTAATCTCGATCTCAGCAATCATAATATCCAAACACTTCGATACAAAAGGGTTACATTTGGAGTTAAGTGTAGTTCATTTTTGTTGCCAGCAACAATAAGATTACACATAGAGAAATATCGCAAAGACTATGGTGAAGCGTGTGAAATGCTCCATGAACTCTATGTAGATGATATGATCGACGGAACTTCTGACGTGCAGGATGCCTTTCGTTTGAGTAAGGAGATGATATTCATTCTTGGACAAGCTAGCATGAATCTACGTAGATGGACAACAAATTCTCCGATTCTTAGCGAAGCATGGAAACAAGCTTTTATAGATTGCCGAGAAACATCTCAAGAACTAGGCGTACCTTTAAAGATTTTGGGACTTATCTGGAACAATGTTGAGGACAACATTAGATTCGACATTCGACAGTTTGAAAATCTGAGATTGTGCAAGGCGATAACTAAACGAATTATCTTGGCAGCATGCGGTATGCTTTTTGATCCCATTGGACTAATGAACCCCTTCAGTATTAGAATAAAGCTTTTGTTACAACAGATTTGGGAAAAAGGCATTTCATGGGATGAGTGTATTCCCACTGAAATAAAGGACACATTTATTGATTGGTATAACGAATTAAAGATAATTCGAAACTTGGAAATACCTAGGCAATATTTCGAAGAACTGGATTGGGAGTCATTAGAGATTCATATTTTTTCCGATGCAAATCCTAAATGTTATGGAGCTGTAGCTTATTTCCGGATGAAGAATATTACGAGCTTTATAATGTCTAAATCTCGCCTAGCCCCTTTAAAGAAGCTTACTTTACCGAGGTTAGAGCTGATGGGAGCATTAATTTCCGCAAGAATTGGAAGTTATCTTAAAGACACTTTCTCTAAGTTAAATGAGAAAAGAATATTTTACTGGACAGATTCTACAATTTGCCTACACTGGATCAAGGGACAATCCGATGATTGGAAGCAGTTTGTTAGAAACAGAGTGATAGAAATAAAGGAAAAAACCAATCCGGATCATTGGCATCATTGTAGCGGAAAAGATAACCCTGCAGATAAACTTACACGAGGAATGAATGCACAAGTTCTTTTAAACGATACTGTTTGGTTATCGGGACCTCCATGGCTAAAAGAAAGGAATATCCCATACGATGAAAGCGCCTCATGTCCTGACTTGCATAACGTTGTAGGAGAGAGACGAAAAGTTGTAACTTTACATTTAAAAACTGTATCTATTCAGCCGTTACTGAATCTTGATAATTATAGTGACCTAAACAAAGTTTTCAGAATTACAGGATACATATTTCGTTTCATTCATAACTGTAAGGCAGCGCACGAAAAGAGAATAGGAGCAATCACAGCGAGTGAACTAACCAAACGCGGAAACTTACTGGATTAAAGTTGTGCAACGAATTGAATTTGAAAAGGAATACCTGGATTTAAAAAACAATAGTCCCATACATCCAAATTCGAAATTATACGATTTAAATCCAATTTTGTCAGCTGATGATTTAATAGCATTAAAAGGAAGGTTACAAAATTCAGATTTCGATGTTCAATCAAAGCACCCAATTATCATCCCAAAAAAGACAAAATTTACAGAACTCTTAATATTTAAAGAACATAAAAACTTGTGTCACTCTGGTGTTTCGGATACACTTACACAATTGAGAGAACGATTTTGGATAATCCGAGGCAGGCAAGCTGTAAAAACTTGTTTGAATAAGTGCTTTAAGTGTAGACGATTTAAAGTTAAACATGGAATTCAGGTAGTTGCTCCATTACCTGCAAATAGAACTTGTGAAGCCAACCCATTTGAAGTTGTAGGCATCGACTTTGCTGGTCCTGTGTACTCAAAGGACCATGATAAAATTTACATCGCATTGTTTACATGCGCTGTAACGCGAGCAGTACACCTAGAAGTTGTGTCGAGTTTAAGTACAGAACATTTTCTTTTGTCATTCAGACGATTTATCTCCAGAAGAGGCATTTGCCGGATTGTGAATTCTGATAATGCTTTAACTTTTAAAAGTGCTGACATTGAACTCAAGAGACTATACATGAACATTAATGAACTCGAAGTTCAGAACTATTTTAGCAAAAAGGGTATAGAGTGGCAGTACATCGTTGAACGTGCTGCATGGTGGGGAGGATACTGGGAGAGAATGGTTCGAATAACAAAAATCGCATTAAAGAAAATTTTAGGGAAATCATTTGTTTCATTTGAAGAATTGCAAACTATTTTGGCAGAAATTGAAGCTATAATTAATTCGCGTCCATTAACGTATGTTTATAATGAACCTAATGAACCATTCCCTCTCACTCCTGCTAACTTTTTAACTGGAAGAAGATTAACAGCCTTACCTAATTGGTCAGGCAATGCAAATTTTGAATTATTTAAAGGTAAAAGGGATTTGATAAAAAGATTTTTGTATAGGGAAAAGATTCTAAATAATTTTTGGAAAAGATGGAAAAAGGAATATCTTCTTCTGTTAAAAGGTGCAAATTTCAACAAACATGTAAATGTAAACATTGAATTTAATGTAAATGATATAGTTTTAATAGGTGACGAGAAAATACCAAGACAACTTTGGAAGTTAGGAAGAATTCTTGAATGCCACAAGGGTCGAGATGGCAAGGTAAGATCAGTCTCTGTGAAAACATCTTCAGGGGTCATAAGACGCCCAGTACAGTTATTGTATAATTTAGAAATTGCATCAAATGAGTGAGTAACAAATTACAAGTTGATTATGAATAAGTGAGAGTAACAAATTACAAGTTGATTATGAATAAGTGACTGTTTTTATTCTAATTCGAATTTATGTTTTTTTTTTTTTTTGATATTGTTTTCATAAATTTTTGTATGATTCATTATTTATGTCGTGAATTGTTAATTTGGTAGTTTAATGTAGAATTAGTATTAGTATAATTTTAAATTGTATTTGTAAATTGTTTTTGAACTCTCTTTCGGGGCGGGAGGATGTGGCAACTCAAGCCACGAATAAGGTTAAATCCCCACAAAAGGGATTTCTACTAGGCGTCTTCCCTAACCGAGGGAGAATTCAATCAGAATGAAACTTGAACTGGCGAGATAAACATCTCGTGGAATCGGAAAATCCGATTTGAATATATAATGCATAATCAGGAAAATTATATGTTTATTTGTGTTTATGTTTAGTGTTCCTATTGTTATGTTTAATAAATAGATAAAAAAGAGAAATTTGGAAAATCATTACAATTACGGACAGGATATCACTATTGAATAACGCAACCTAAAGGCTTGATAAAGCAAATATTACAGGGTTAATAGTCTTTCAGTTGTTTTTACTACATTCATTATTAATGTATTAAATATTATTAACAAATTGAGACCTAAGCCTTAATAGGCTATAAGCTTATCTTAAAACTAGAAATCATGCATTTGTGCGGCTTGATACATGAAGAACGTAAATCTGGATTTACCAATTATTGGTAATGTGGCTCAGAGGATAATTATTTACTTATTATTACTAGAACATCCAAAAGCACTTCAAATTTCAAAGCATCTATTACCTGATTTAAATATTAAAACGAAAATAGAGACATAAATAAACTTTATAACGTTAACAGCGTATTAATCATATTCAAATGAATCTCCAAAATGGCAGCTGTTTATACACGTGATCGACAACGCCCAATCAAAGTGGCATGAAGGTGACGGGAATGCAGGTAGTAGTGCATAAAAACTCACAGTTTTTGAAAGATCAGGAAAAAATACCCTGGAGTTTTGCTGATTAAAATGGAAATTTTGAAGATAAACTTAACAGGCTTATTTCAGTAGAAATTGAAAAGGAAGCATTTGAACAGCTTGTTATACTTAATTTCATTGCAACGATTTTCTTCGCACTGTTTTTTTCTGAAAACATACCTCAATACTTCATTAAAGGTCAAGTTTGATATTTTTAACTTCATAAATTTATTACATTAATTACTAATTATAATCACTGTAAAATGATAAATTTTTCTCAAAATATATATGTCATCAGCAAAAATTATATGGATGGTTGACTAAATGTAATCAATAACAATTTCCGAGTGTATCCCTCCGCTTGTGTTATGCTTACGAGGCGATGTGTAAACTAGCTTAATATTTTAGGAAGTTTTGTTAATGTGATTTATGTTTAAATTTACTCGTAATTTTACCATTCATAAGAGTTTTCTGCAATTTATAAATTTTAACTGGTTGTGAGCTTAAAACAAATTGAAGAAAACTAATATCACAGCATAAATAAAGTGTAAGGTTCGCCATGTTTTGAATGTTTTTGGCTATACTTGTGTAAAATATCACCATTCATAAGAGTTTTCAGCAATTTATAAATTTTAACTGGTAGTGAGCTTAAAACAAATTGAAGAAAATTAATATCACAGCATAAATAAAATGTAAGGTTCGCCATGTTTTTGGCTATATTTGTGTAAAATATCACCATTCATAAGAGTTTTCAGCAATTTATAAATTTTAACTGGTAGTGAGTTTAAAACAAATTGAAGAAAATTAATATCACAGCATAAATAAAGTGTAAGGTTCGCCATGTTTTGAGTGTTTTTGGCTATACTTGTGTAAAATATCACCGTTAGTTATTTCTTTTGGCTGCATCTTGCAGGGTATAGCATGCTTGCGGAGTCCTCCAAACTCATATGTTGTTTGTTTCATTGAAATTTACATTGAAAGAACGCGTTATATTGTAAACACTGCAAATATAATAATATTTGATGGTGCCCTTTTTCAAGCTTAAGAGTAAAAATCAATCGAACGTAGTAACCCGGAAATCTTAGGACGAATTTTTGCCCCTAGCAACATCTGTGCTTAGCTTCACACGGTCAATTATCCATATTATTATTATCATAAAAAAATAAAAATTGTTACGCAAGAAATTGAAAAAGACATAAAGAAGAATGCTATTTTTCAAAATACACTTTCGAAGAGTTTGCAAAAAGTTCACAAAAATCTATTCAACTTATTGACCCCAAAGCTTCAGTTACTTACGCTAAAAAACGCAAATGCATTGATTTGAATGCCAACTTCAACCGTTGGGAATAAAAAACCAATAATTTTCAAAATTTCTTTCCCAAAAACCTAGTTTATTCTTTTCGATCTATAGCAACTCTACGTGCAGTAGAGGCCTGATTCTTCATTTGTACAGTCCGCAAAAAAAAAAAACGAATCACCCTGAATAACTTTCGTTCTAATGATCGGATTTTCACGAACTAAGTGTCAATCTTAATGGTTTCTGGGGGTGACCTCAAATATGCTAATTAATTAGTGCTAACTATTAATTAAGTTACGAAATCAGACACAAAAACGTACTTTCACTGAATAAACATATATATTTTCTTACATATTTGGATTTCTTATCCTCAAAATATAGGGGGTAGCCGCAATCTGGTAAATGTGGTCCCCATAGTTTGGTCAGGAGAGCGATTCAAAGTTCGTACCCCTTAATGTTAATCTCGCCTTTTGCGTTTTCAGTCATATTTTCAAAACTAATGAAGCAATTCAAAAAAAATTGCACCCACTCATAAAACTCATTTACCCAAAGCTAATTTCATGCAAAAAATAATTTTTAATAATTATTTATTATTTTTTATTATTTAATTAAAGTGATGATGAAAAAATATTGAATTATAAGGTATAAATTTTTTTATACCATATTAATCTACATATTTTTCAATTGAAAAATCTAAAGTTTCAACTGTTTTTATTTATTAGAAGCTGAGAAAAATTAAAATTAATTATTTTTAAAAAAATAATTTGGCGACAATGAAGAAATAACCAATTGGGGCGATTAATATTAAAATGTGATAAACTTGGGAGGAACTTGACTTCGCGCGCGTAGCGTAAAATTTCATTCATATTTTTTTCGCTAATAATCGTTTGCTAATCTTTTTATTTTTATTTCTTTCACACTATAAAATACGATGTTTCTTTTTTAGTCATTTAATAATTTATTTGCAATTTAGTAAAGAATTTTGAATAAAAAACACTTTATTCAACAAATGTCTAGTTTTAAAAAAGCGTGCTTCTGATAGAATACACCAGATTGTGCTTATTTAATTTGCTTATTTTTTATTTTTTTTATTTTGTTTTTCAATAACTGATACAATTTCAATAATATACATACGTATGCATAGATTTGGAATAATATATTTATCAATTTCTTGAATATATATTTTATAAATATTAATAAAAATGCGTAGTCAACATTTTTAAACATCTCTCACAACATCGCAAATTTCTCAACATCTTATAGGGTAAACTAAACAATGAAGGAACACTTAAGCTTAGCTTGCCTTTAAAAAAAAATCATAAAAATTTCAAAATTTGTAATTTTAGCTAAATGATGGTTTCGACATATTTGTTATTAAATGCAAATTATGTAAAAAAAAGTTAGATAACTTACATAATATTGTTTTAAGCTTTTGGTGGTTTAAATAATAAGTAGTAAGATGACCAAGTGAAGGAACAGTTCTTACCAGTGAATAAACACTAAATTTTCCAGAGAATGAACACTTAATTTTGATAATGTTTGATGCTCGTTAGGAATCCATAGGCCACACAAATGTCTAAAAACAAGATTTTTCTTGGAATTACGACATATAACCATAGTTAATGTGGAAAATTTTACTTTTTTTTCAGTCATGGAATGGAAAGTAAAATATGTTTGAATACATAATTTTAAAAAAATGTTTTTCATTTTTTTCTCACAGTTTAATAGTCCGTTCTAAATTATGAATGTTTATCATTGTGTAATCTGATGATGTTTTTATTATTATTATAATTCGATCATTTTTTTGTTTAATCTTTTCCTCATATTTTTTAAGCTTTTTTTTAAATCTATTTAAGTATTTTTTTTCTCTTCGTCATGAGTAATTTATATCTTTTTCTTTTGATTTAACCTTCCTCTTTTTTCCAAATTTTTGGTCAATGTAAATGCATCTTCGAAATTTCTTTTGATTTTCCAGTTCCATTTCCAGAATTCCTCACTGGATAATAAATGAGAAAAAGGAGTTTCGAAGTTTGAGTAAAACCCATCTCTCATTGACTTATATCTAGTAGTTACTTATGAAACCAATCGTTTTTGCAACTAACAATGCCTCAAGAGGACTTATCTCAAAATCGGTTTTCAAGATACTTTCATTATTAATGTTATTGTCTCAGCTTCAGAGACAAAATTTGATTATACAATTGTTCTTTTTGAAATAAATTCTTCAATATTGAGAAAAGCGCAGGCTATTGGATATTTGGGAGATTAAACTTTTCTGTCAATGTTCCTTCAAAAATTTGCAGCATAACTTGTGAGATTTCCTTCTCAAGCTTCTGAAAAAATAGCGCATCGTTATTCTCGAAGCATATGTTTTGTTGATAAGTTGTCTTGCTCATTAACTCTTGGTGTCTGTTTTGCATGCATTTGTTACAGTCAACGTTTTCTACATCGAATGAAAAAATATCGCATTTCATAAAAGCATTTTAACTTCATCAGTTGATGCCTCAAATCTTATTTAAAAATGGATGTAAAATTTTCTAGACATATTGTTTTACAATTCTTTTGTTTTCAAGATCTAACGAGATTTCCAAGAATTACGTAGAAAACTAAACCAGAAAATTTGTTTTGAGGAACAAAACTTGCTCAGTTTCAAATTGATATGAGATTTATACCTATCCAGAAGAAGCAAAATTAGGAATTTGATTGCATTTTTAATTTGCCATGGGTAGAAACATTTGCAATATATTTGTAAAATGTTGCTGCGGTCATCGTTTCATTTCATGAATAGCTTTTTCCAATGAAATATGTAACAGGGACTGATTCTGTAATATCTCTACGAATTCTTCTGTAAGGAAAAACTACCAATGGAGGTACTTTTTCTTTCCTAGGTACTTTAGAATATAAATCCTTATAATTTTTAAGGCCGCAGATTTTTTCCGTTTTTGGGCAGTATTCAACTCTTGTTTCATTCGCATTGTAAATGCAATCACTTTATAAAAGGATGTCAGGGCTACTTCCCTCCTAAATATTCTCTGAATTTCTTAAAACCAGTATTTCGAATATTATTCTCTAAGGGAAGTTTTGCCTTTTGAAATTATCTTCGCATTGCACTGAGTTATCGGTGGATGTCACCTTAAAAAAACTTCACCCATTTTTCACCTAGATAATTGTCTTTAAATGGATTTTTCCTACCAGTTCCCGTTAGGACATTAAAGACGACAATAGGATAATAATTTAGCTAATTATTGGCACAAAATCCTGCAATTCCATTCAAGCTTTTATTATTATATTTAGTTGTTATATTTAGTTAATAAACATAGTTTATTAAGGAGTCTAAGGTATGATGTAATAACTAATCACTACATTTATAAAGATAAATAATAAATTAATTATTATTATAATTCTTTAAATAAATTTAGCAATTAAATTTGCATATTTAAATGAAATAGTTATAGGAACTATTCATACAATTAACTGAATTTTAGGAGTCCTCTATGTCGCTGAACTACTAATTATCCAAGTAAAATCATATTTCACACATACTATTCATTCACTGGGAAATCTATTCTCAGTGAAGGAACATGCCTGTTCCTTCACTGGTTAGAAGTTGTTTTTTTACATATCTCATAACACTTCATATGGTTAGAAGGTACAAGAAAATTAAAATTTTTCTTTTATTTTCATTAACTTGAAAAAATCCCAGTAAAGGAACACTTGTTTATACATTGGTTTTTCATCGTTCTGTAATCCAGTTAATAAACACCCCCTAATCTCAGTACTTATGTTATGATGCTTAAAATAAATAAAACGTAAATTCAATGACCATATTTTGAATTCTTTTTTTCACAATGAAAAGAAAAAGCATTATTATATGCAATTAATTGTAGTTTAAACGGATAACAACAAACACTGACCTTATAATTTTGTCAAAGAAACAAGGCGTTGAACAGATACTAACAAATTCAAAACTTTTTCCAGAGAAGACTCAAAGACCAGATAACTAAATGCATTGTTAAAGAACTTCCTATTGTTAGGTAGTAAGCTATTCTTACCAATCAATCTAAATTAAAACGTTTAAAATCTTATTTCTAAGAAATACCTATGAAATGCTCCTTCATTTGTTGGTTTACCCTATATCATCCTAATCTTAAAAGAAATTTCCGGAAGTGTATCGCAGAACTATTTTACCAACTATTTAATAAAATTTTAACATTTTAAAATTTTTATTCTTTTTCATTTTACGTTTATTATTTCTTCATTAATATACTAATAATTTTTTAGAACTTTAATTTAGATTTTCTTTAATTTAGGTTTCCTTTTCAAATTATAGTTAAGTTTTTTTTAAAGAATTATTGTCTGCTAGCTAAGAATAAAACCTTGTTAAGAAATTAAAAACATTCAGCTGTTTAAAATTATTTAATGCAAAACAGCTGATTATTTACTTAGCATACTATTTTTTTGAAAAAAGAATATAAATTATTGATTGTCTTTTTTTTTGTTTCTTGTGACTTCAACTTAGATTATCTAAAATAGTGTTGATGTTTTATAAGTCACTACAAAGAGGATAAAGATACCGAACATAAAAAGCTGTGGAATACGTAGCCAATTTTTTTAGTGTCTTAAAATATCTCAGTATCTTAAATGTCGTCCTACTATCTTAGTTGTGAAATTAAATTTTTAATTTTCTGACCACGTGTGATTCACTAATTATTTCATTATATCTTTTACTCTTTATGATACCAAGTAGATTTTTTTTTCTGATAATACACTGAACTATTTAGTTTAATTTTCTACTTTAGCATGATTTCCAAGATATTATTGTAGTATAATTTGTTATCAGGAAAATGCCTTATTTTGTTAATCAGGAAATACTAAAAATTGAAATTTGTAAGGATTCTGAAGCTGTGCACACAATACACAATTTCCGACCTTATTTTAATAAAAAAAAATTTAAAAAAAAACGTGGCAAGTAGGCTAACATACTTTTTACAGAAACTGTGAAAACTAATTTTTCCTATATTTCGTCAAAAGAGGATAAGAATGATATTGCTCCAAGAGACCTACTCAATAATTTCGCTATTTCCAGAATGAAATCTGTTTGATCGAAACATATTATTCCTTGAAAATTACACGAGGGAAAAATTAACTTTTATTATTTATCTAAGCTTATTCCATTTATTTAATGATAGCGGTATTAAGGTTAAGGATATGCGTCGGAAGCTCCGTTTATTATTATACTATAAATGCATTAAATCATGTAGCTTGAATAATTTATTTTAAGTAAATTATTTAATAATTTTAAGCAAATAAGGGTGTAAAAATAAACTCGATCGAAATACTCCGAAATTATACCCTGAAATATACGTAGAATAAACTTTGGAATCGATATATAAAAAATACCTTTTCAAACAACTTCGAGTAGGACGGAAACGCTAACTTGTTTAAAAAAGTTGCAATTGTTACTATTTAATTTCGATTCCTGGTACTAGGGGACATTCCATTTTCACATTCGACTTTTGAAATTTCAATTGTAAACGGAATTTTTTTATGACCTTAAACTAAAATGTTAAGGCTTGCAGCAAAAAAAAAAATTTTTTTTTTTACTGCATTAATTTTTTTACAAAGAAGTGAATTATTATTTTTTCAATCTAAGAACCTGTGCCTATAACATATGTAAAACTTATTTTAATATCGAGTGAAATAATTTAATATGTTGTGTAACTAAATGAATAATCCCAAGAAACTGAATCGAAAATATAAAAACTTCATTGATTTAAAAGAATAATAGATGATAATAAAAATAGACATGTTTTGAGCGTCCAATAATAAAAGTCACAAGTTATCCAAGCCTGACAAGTCTTGAGAATGGGCGATTATATTTGAAAACTCGAAACATGTCGACTTTTACTTCCCTCTTCATATGTTTCGAAGCCAGTTGAGTTTTTATCGTCAATTATACTGTTTTACATTTGGGTCTTGATCATTATTTTGATAAGGATTTTACACTAGTTAAAGTAAACATATGCATTTTAATATTTTATCAGGATTCATATGGTCTTTAAAAATGTAAGAACATCAATATTGTAAAAGTTATATTTAACTTAAAAATTAACATTTTGACACCAGATATTTTGAGTTAATGAAATTAAATATTTTATCTCTTAAGTTTTTGTGCCCCCATTTCAGTATCTTAAGGATCTTACGAGCTCTGTTTAAAAAGAGATCATCAGATATATATAAGAAAGCAAAAATAACCGTAGTAGCAGTATTTGGTGGTAAATGTAGCTTATCGTAATTGAAGAATATGCTGTGCGACATTTTATGGTGAATTTGCGAACGTATAAGTTTCAGAATGTGTCGAAACATGAGGATGCTATTTGCTAATCATCTTTATCCAAAGGAAACGATGTAACCTAAATATCTAGTAGAATGAAGCGATTTTTTAAGCAATGAATCCTACAATTTGCAACATATTATTTCAATATCTTATTCTTAAACATAACTTATTTCAATCTTTTTAAACTACCACTAAACATTCAGCAATTCCTTGGGTTATAGAAAAAAGAAATATCGTAAATTATAGAAAGCCTTGTGAATGTGCATTAGAATTATTATACAATCTACATTTTATTTTTCAAGCACTTTTTTTTCTTCAAATTTTCTTGCCTAGAAGACTCGATTAAAACTGTAAAAATGATTATCCCTAAAATTTTGTATATAGCTATAATAAGTTATGCTCATTTTATTTTAGTATAAAATCTTCGAATAAATATAGTAAAAACAGTGTAATCTAAACAATATCAGATAAAAAGTTCATGTATTTAAATTCTAAAAACTATCATAAATAATTTATAAATCGATTCAAATTTACTTCTCAAAGGAGATTAAAATAATATTTTTTTTTGCTTTTTGGACAGAAATCCCCTAAAAAAATTGTTTATGGCCTGGAAACTTCGAGATATTTTCTATTAACAATAAATTAAGCCCCTCCGAGCAATCACTGAACATTATTTCAATTTTTTTACTATCAGAGTTTGGTTGCGTAGCAACCTAGTAAAATTAAGCACTCCTCTTTTGAATTAGTCAATGGGTTATCTTAAAATATTTATTTGAGCAGGCGACTTTTTTTGGCGGTTTTCTGGACTATCGCCAAATATATAAACATTTATTGCGGCCCAATTTACCACCCAATTTTTTTAAAATTTTGTCTACCCCCACTAATTCAAGGGTCTAGATTCCAAATATGTAAAAAAAATTGTATGTTTATTCAGAGAAAGTACGTTTTTGTGTCTGATTTCGTAACTTAATTAATAGTTAGCACTAATTAATTAACATATTTGAGGTCACCCCCAGGAACCATTAAGATTGACACTTAGTTCGTGAAAATCCGATCATTAGAACGAAAGTTATTCAGGGTGATTCGTTTTTTTTTTTGCGGACTGTACTTGGTTTTTGCACTAATTGAGCAATCATATTGTTTACAGTCAAAAATGCATTAAAATTTAAAAAAAAAATATTGCATCGATTCCCTAAATTATAATATGCCGGAAAAAATTATTACCAATAATAATAAAGTATGAAATCAATTTAATAAAGACGTTCGGAAGAAAGTAAATGTTCTGGCAGGCTAAATGTATGAACCAAATGGGAATCTCGGAAAAACAAGGTACACACTGTTTTCCCTTCTCCTCTGTCAAACGGAATAAACATATTTTAAATGGATTTTTAATAGTGTCTTTTATAATTTTGTTTAATTTACAAGTAGCTGAAAATTTCAATTTATTCACTATTAAATTAAATAATTTAAGTACTATTATTTATTCACTAGTACTAGTATTTATTCACTATTAAATTAATAATTAAGTAGGATACTGATACTTATTTCAAACAAAAGACAAAATAAAATTAAAGGTTTTAATAGAATTAAAAACTTAAATATTAGGCCGAGTATTTGCCATCATCACAAGAAATGAAAATAAATATTATGAAAGTGAAAAATGAAATCGTAATATTTTGTTTTAATAAATACTATACTTTTAATTTTTTAACGTACTGAAATTAAATGTATTTAATCAATTTATCACTAAAATAGGATTTTTTCATTACTAAATTTAGTGATGTCTAGGAAATTGTTCAGATATGTTAAATAGTTAATAAGATTTATAATAGATATACTTTGCAGAGGAACGAAGTTTTTATTATTTTTTGTGCGGAAATTTAAGTTTTGACTTTTTTATTTGCTTCAAAATTGCCGAAAATAGAACTTATAAGTAACGCATTTCAGATTCTATATGTTTAAACAACAAATAAATTGCCTGTAAAATCAGTTTAATTTAAAAGTTAGCACTCAAAAATCATAATGAAACAAATTCATTTCTTAATTAGCAATTTAATTTCAGCAAATCTTTTATGCATTCAAATAGCTAAAACAGACCGTAAAAATTACACGCAAAAATTATATCAGATTTTTTTCTATTATCTGTTTGAAATATATATGAAACTTGCGTCAGAGAAGAAAAGCCATGCTGTATTTTCCTTTTGCTATGAAATATCCCGTACATTCTATCTATTGTAAATCTTAGATCCTCTAGATTAGCCAATGTGAACGACGCTTACACATTACAAATTGGCTGATCTAGAGGACCAAAGTAGAAATAGTAGTAGTACTTCATTCACAACGTTGCACCATTACAGCTGCACTATGAGGAGCTATTGATGAGGATCTGGTAAACATATCTGAAGATATGCCATCACAATTTTGATCCTCTGCAGAGGGGATGGTTCCTCCGTTTTTGTAGCCCTACGATCTGCGCACGATGTCTAGCACTTTATGGTAGAACAGTTTTACAAGGACCTATACCGCGCATCCTCGGTCCCTTTGCAGGCTTATCAAACACTGATTGCATCGGCACACTGATTGCTGCCAGTCATACTTGACTGTAGTGTTCAGCGGTGTCTTACGATCAGCCCTCAGTGGGAATGAAAATTAGAACAATGAAAATTAGAGCTGAAAAATTATAATGAAGCAAATTTACTTCTAATTCAGCAATTTAATTTTCACAAATCTTTTATGCATAAAAATAGCTAAAATAAACCGTCACAAATTATGTCAGAATTTTTCCTATTATTTGTTCGAAATACGTAGACATGCGTCAGAGGAAAGAAAAAAAGGACCCTGGTTGTACTTAATAAAAAAATTGCCGGTGCATTCTATAGGCTTAAGCAATACTGAATTCACTGTTTTAGAGGACTACTGTAGAAGTTAACTGGAAAATTTTAATGTAACGGAAACACGTTTTCCTATTGTTTCTCAAGGAAGACACAAAAGAATGACCTACTTTTAAAAGTGAAATTACGACATTTTTGTTAATAATTTATAATTGTCATTTCATGTACCATTAATAGATAAGGCAATATGATAAGTTTTTTCCTTTTAAAAGCGATTTGAGAATCGTAAGGAGTCTTCAGCAAAATGTATTACAGTGTGAAACTATAAAAACTTTTTTAGTGATTAAGAAATTGGGTTACTGGGAGAATAAAAATGTTGAAAAATTATTGCCAAAAAAATACCCAAATTGTATTCTGTCTAAGATGGTATGTATTAATATCAAGTTATATAATTTCAAACCCTGCCGATTTGTGGGGAGTATTAAAAAGACTTTTTCTGCAACTAATTTTTAACTTTTTGCATTTTCTGCGAGTTTATGATGTGTTAAAATAGCTTTCTGAAATACGAACTTCTGGAAAAGTTAGAACTAAAACTATATTATGACTACAGCACATCTAAATTTACGAACTTCTCACATCTTTCAGGAAACTATTCCTAGAAAATCAAAAAGATTTTATCCGATTTCCGTTTTCTTTTATAAGAGCCGCGATGGCTTAGCTTAGGGGGTAGAACGTTCGCCTTCCAATCAAGTGAACCGGGTTCGAATCCCAGTCGATACGAATTCCGCATCCAGCTTGCACCGATCACAGTGCTGACGTGAAATATCCTCAGTGGTGGACGGATCATGGGTTAAAGTCCCCTTGCAGTCAGGCAAACCGTGGGAGGTTCTCGTGGTCTTCCTCTCCATGTAACGCAAATGTGGGTTAGCTCCATCATAAAGTCCTCCACTAAATCAGAATTTTTCCCAATACTCGATCTAGATGTTCCCTTGTCTTCTGGATTGAGTTCAAAATTACAAGGCTACGGAGTTGAACATTGGTAGTCGTAAACCCATAAAATTGGGACGGCTGTTCAACGACGCTTATAAAATATAAGATCCTAAGTCCATTTCCTTAACAAAATATGTCCACAGACGCGATGAAACCACGCTTTTCTATTTTTAAAATTCTTATGAATTCGAACGACGTTCTAAAAATTTGTAAACAACTTTTTAATACTATTAAATCTATAAATTTGTTGATTTATTTAATAATCTCTTCTAATTATTTTAAACCTGTTAGTTCCATATGTATGGCGTGTTCATCTTTGCGAATCACAAAAAAATTCTCAAAGCTTTGAAGTAATTATAGTAAATTATAGTAAAACACAAAGTATGCATTTGTCTTCGCAGATCTAAACAAAAAGCCTCCTTGAGAAGGATTTATGAGCTGTAACAATATAGTATTACTACCATGTGGCAGAATTTATTGTTACTTCTGTTTTTATTCACAGATGTGACCTATTACTTTGGGTGTAGACATTTGATTTGAATTTAAAAGTACATTAAATTTTATAATGTAGTTTTTCGATTGAAGTACAGTTATTTTAAATACATTCACAATCAGAAATGTTATTTTTTGAGATCCTGTCATATTTTTTTACTGACTTGAAAGCTCGGAAATTTGTAAACCAGCAAGGATTGACAGTCTGAAGACAGGATTTATCATTATTTGTGAACAAGTTTTGAAAGTTTTTGCTAAATTTACAGATTTTAAGCATTTTTTGTAAAGTTTATGACCAATTTTTATTAATTTTAATATTTATTTATTGTAAATATTAGATGAGAAAATGACCTAAATACGAATGACCTAAATATACACTAAATATATACACGAATGACCTAAATATATACAAAAGGTTGCGTTTTGTTTGGTTAAGAGAACTCGATTTCTATTTTTATTCTATGTTTTTTTCATCGTAATTACCATATCGCATTTTACTCAATTTCTTTTATGAACTCGAAACTCTTCTCACAACAGATTTTGGATGCTTAAATTCGTACTTAAAAATAAAAATAAACGTATTCGTATTCGTAAATAATTCGCAAAAATAAACGTATAAGCAAAAAAAATTTCTTTTAATTTTTAATAATTTGAATAAGAATAAATTTTGAACATAGAAGAATACAGTAAAATTGTTTTACTGCGTACCTCTGTACATTTTGGGAAAAGAATCGAAGCGAAAGTTATCAAATTATTGTTTACAGTGCTTATCAAAGTAATTCCACCAGAAAAACTCAAAGTTATGTCAAGAAAAAAAGTTTTATTGTACACAAGGTGCTATTTTATACATAATACATTACATTGCTTCATACAATGAGAAAGATATTGCATTAAATATGAACTATCATCGAAATTATGAAAAAGGAAAAAGTATGAAATAAGCTGTTTCAAAAAAAAAAAAAAAAGATATCAAATTATTTGTACTAGAGATTTTATTTAATTAGAGACGAGAGACCCAATAGACTAGGCTTAAAAAGGCTCAATAGTACGATAATTCTCGGTTTCTTTCGTTTCTTTTCTTTTTCTTTCTTTTTGGATTGATTGAACAAACAATGTTGAAAATATATATCTCTTTGATCATTTTTTAATAAAATGAAAGCGTTAGAGATGTTATTATGAGTGGTGTTAACTAACGAAAAATAAATTGACATTACACTATTTACGGTTTAACTTCATCAGTTAATAGTATTAAAAATTTTGAAAGATCATATTCAAGAAAATATTAGAAACATATGCGACGGATTTAAAATTACCAAAGTTTAAAATGCAATATTAATTTAAAAGCTTACTTTCTTTTAGATATTGTGCTAAAACTAAACTGAAAGCTAAGTTCGTGAAAAGCAGGGTCGGAATAATAGAGTTGAGAATCCAGTATTTCAACTCTATGGTCGGTCGGAATAGTCTGCCTGGTAAGGCGTTGTGCCCATGTTTGAGAGGACGTGGGTTCGATCCTGTCCAGTCGAAGACTCACTGTGTACGAAATAATGTCTGGCACAAGCTAATTCGGCCGGTATCACAAAGTCCTTCAAGTTCCCAAAACAAATCAATACCTCTGGGGGTGCTGGATAGTGCTCTGATTCAGGTCAAAATTGCGATCTGCGGATGTATGGATGGTGTGTGAATGCGTCTTCCCTGTAAAATGGGATGTGACGTATGTAATGATGTCTCCAGATCATCCTCAGGGATGTTTCCCAGGCAGTCGCCAATAGCTCTAACGCAACATAAATGAAAGTACCGTATCGTGAAAAAGTGAATAAATTTTGAAATTTTTGTGTAAACTAACTATACAATTAAATGTATTTTCAACTTAAAGAACTTTTTTTTGTATGGGGGTTGATGTTAAATTGAGAAAAACGGTTTTGGGACAAGTGCGTCTTTGTATAACAAAATGTGCGTGTCTTCTCATTTTTTTTAAATAATAATAAATAACAAATATTTTGCCTGCATAAGAAACTTTTATTCTTCTTTGAAGAATATCAAAACAGAAAATTAAATCAAAATTTTTTACCATTTTGATAAGAATAAAAATTGACATCGTATTTATTAATTAAATACACTAGTACACTCTTCATTCTATATACTTTTTATTAATTTTTCTTCTTTCTATTGAATGTTTAAGGCCGACCAGGTGGCCTAGTGGTTAGCGTGCCTGACTGCGGAGTCGATGGTTGCGGGTTCGAATCCTGCTCAGGGCATGGATGTTTCTTTCTCTCTGTGTTCTATGACCTTTCTCCTTCGTGTGAATGTGACCCGCCCTATAAACGGATTTGTGGTTGTGTGACGTGAGCGACGCTGCTCCACCGCCGTGGCTTCGCCACAGGTGCCCACTGGGTAACGAGAAGAGAGTAGCAATTCTGGGGTAAGAACCCAATGGGACAATACATCTCAAGTCTCCGCCTTTAAAAAAAAATAGAATGTTTAAAATTTGAAATCAGCATTTCCAAAGTCAGTTTTAAAAAACTGCTATTGAAAATCAAAGGGACTCGGTACTAAATTAGGTGTTATCTAGTCTTTGTTCGTATTAGCTATTTATTTCATTGATTTAATGCAAATAATTAGTTCTCTATTTAATTAGTTTAATTAGTTAATTAGTTCTTGAAAATTAGTTCTCTATCAGAATTTACAAACATGTCGGCAAATCATAATTTCCAAATTATGTTGGTCAATCATAATTTCAAAAATAAATTGCTGTATCATAATTTCTAAATTATGTTGGTGAATCATGATCTCTTAAATATGTCAGCAAATCATAATTTCCAAATCATGTTGGTGAATCATAATTTCCAAAATAAATTGCTGTATCATAATTTCTAAATTATGTTGGTGAATCATGATCTCTTAAATATATCAGCAAATCATAATTTCCAAATTATGTTGGTGAATCATAATTTCCAAAATAAATTGCTGTATCATAATTTCTAAATTATGTTGGTGAATCATGATCTCTTAAATATATCAGCAAATCATAATTTCCAAAATATGTTATTGATTAATAACTTCCAAAATATGTCGGTGAATCATAATTTCTTAAATATCTTGGCCAATCATAATTTCTTAAATATCTTGGCCAATCATAATTTCCAAAAATATATTGACCGATACACATTTAAGAACAGAAAAAAATTGTGAAGACAAAGATTAACCATCTAGTTGAACATATACGACAACGCGGAAATCTAATCTGCGAAAAATGTGCCAGTTTAGATAGATTCTGTAGCAATAGAGTTACAAAGAAAAAAAAACTTTTTTTTTTTCAAATGATTAAAATGACCTAATATTGTTGGGTAGTAAGAAGGCCACCACACCGCAAGCAATGGATGAAACTCTCTTCCTGGTTCTGATCAAGTTGTTAATGAAAAAAAAAGTCATATTTGTTTTGAATGTTGATGAATTATTTGCGTGTGAATTTTGAAGGTTATTATTTTTGTGTTGATAATACCTAATCGCATGTTAAAACATAGTGATATTGTTTAAAATTTTAGCGAGTTAACGAAAAAAAAACTTTAGACTGCAGAATTTTAAATACAACAACATAAACTGAAATGTAGAAGTTCTAATACGAACCGGGAAGCAAAAAACACAGTAATAACTTCTAAACGTTAATTTTCTAAGAGTTCAACAACATCCCAACTTTTTTAAATTAAAGAAAAAGTGATGAAATCAATAAAAAGTCAAAATTATGCTCTAAAAATGAATTAATTTTTACTAGTATTGGATATTTTCTGCTACAAATGTTGAATCAGCCTAAAAAGAAGAAAATTGCTGATATCTACCTCGCAACGATTGGCAAATTAACTTTATTGTATGCTTTATTGTTTTAATAAATTAAAATAGAAATAATACTTTTTCTTTAATCATAAAATTAAATATCTATTTTTTGTTTATTTTTATTTATTTATTAATTTATATATTTTTGCAAAATATAAAACACATATATTGTAAAATATGTATATTGAAAATATATATTACGAAAAAAAAATACATTTAAGTAAGCACCTCAAACACTGCTTAGAAATATGTAAGAATTAAGTGTTCTTTATTTTTGTGATTAAATTTCTTGAAAACAAATTAAAAATGCCGTAGCTGAACTTGAAAATTGTAGCTACTAAACTATTAAATTTCTTAAAAGCTCACACTAAGAAAAAAATTATGGTTAAAGCTTCAAGAATATCGTAAAATTTACCGTGTTTCTAGCTCTAATAGAAACACCAAAAAGCTCGGTAATTTTTATCGAAGCGCTTTGGTAATGATTTTGGTAAAAATAGCAATAAAGTATGGACTAATATGAGATAAAATTCGGCAATTTTGACATAATACTTTAGAGAATGGCATTAAAAATATTTATTCGATGAAATTTAATTTTCAGTTCTGTGTTTTTTACTAAATGTGTGGTTGTAAGAACTGTAAGTTTAAAAACCAGAATTACCGGTAAACTGTTATCATATGAACGGAAAAATTACCAAATAAATAGTTTAAATACCATATATTTTCGTTTTATTTACCAGAATTATGGTTCTTTACTGGAAATGTCATCACCATGCAGGTAGTTTTACCAGAATTTTTTCTTCCGTGCATAAATCATAGCTCTCAGAAACTGTTTTATTTGTGTTAAAACAAAATCAGTATTACTACCAATAATATGAGGAACAATTGTTTCTTTCTTGGATAACAAGTCAGTTTTAAAATATTCCTCTTTGAAAGCTATAAATATCGGTTTAAACTAATAAGCCTATTTTTCTCATAAATTTGTTTGATTTTGGGTTCGGTTTGATTTGATTTGTTTGATTTTAAATTATTCGGGTTTTTAAAAAAAATGTTATTTATTAAAAATATTTATCTACCAAAAATTTTTTAAATATATATATATAATATAATGACAAATTTTATCTTTAACTCTATTGAAAATATTTTATCAGGGTAGACAGTTATTGAAAACTTTATAGGTATGCAATTTTTAGTTAATATATTTTTTAATTGGACTCAAATTAGGACTCAGAATACTAATTAAAACTTGAATGAAAAGGAACGAAGCTAATGAGCACGTCTTGCGCATTTTTTAAATTGTCAAATTCGTGTAATTCCATTTTTAAAAAAAAATAAGTTCTCGCCAAAAAAACTGCCCTTTTTAGTTACTGAAATTTTATTGACGAGAAATTTTTAGTTAAAATTTTTATTTTGTTTTCAGAAGGGATGTGAATTTTTGAACGAACCAAAGCAAAACCTGAGTGAAAGTAAATAGTGAAAGCATTTTTCGCTTTGTTGTATATTAGAATCACAATCACTGATTGGAAAAATGTTTAAGTAAAACATGTTCTCATGTTAAAAGCAACTATAGTTTAGGAAAAAGTTACCGACCGACGAGTAATTTTTGGTTGAAATTTTCAAATTGATTAATTTTTAGTTAAATGAAACACCAGATTACTTAACGAAAATTAAATTACAACAGTGGGAAATAATGGAAGCGACTTCCGCTTAGTAACAAATTAGAATCAAAATTCCGAACTATAAGATATTTCATTAAGATGAAATATTTTTTTCATTGTACAAGCATTAATTTTTAAATCTGGGAAGATTTATCGACGAATAATTAAGAAAAATTATTCATCGACGAATAATTAAGACAAAATTTTGAAACAGTTTTGTTTTCTGTTAAATAATCAGATTATTTAATAAAATTTAAATGCAAGACGGATTAAATTTTAAAAGCACCTTCTGCTTTGCGCCTTCAAAAATTCATTTTCATGTTGTAATAACAACCAAAATCTCATTCGCAAATAAAAATAATAGCTTTCTGAACATGCTGGCTCAACAATTCATAGTTTTTGAAAAATTTGTCAACGAGCAATATTTTGGCAAAAATTTTTAAAAACTGCTTTAGTTTGAGTTTAAGAAAGAGTCGAAATGCAAAGCAAAACTTGAATAAAAGACGGCTAAAATTATAAAGGTGTCATGTGCTTTGCAATAAAAAACTAAAATCTCATTAATAAATTAACAATAAAATATTTTCTCAGTATGCTTGCTCAATACCTTTTACACTTTGAAAAATTTATCAATAAGCAATTGTTTGGCTAAAGATTTTAAAAACTGCTTTGTTTTGAGTTAAATTATCAAAATGCGAAACAAAACTTGAATAAAAGACGAGTAAAATTTTAAAAGTGTAATCTGCTTTGTTTTAAAGTTTCGAATCTCATTCAAGAATTAAAAAGAAATTATTTTCTGACACTCGCTCAACAATATATAGTTTTCAAAAAAAAATTTTTGGCAAAAATTTAAAAAAACTGCTTTGAGTTGAAGTATCAAAATGGAAGCAAAACTTGAATAATAGATGGATAAAATTATAAAAGCTTCTGTTTCGTAACAATATTTAAAATCTCATTCGCAAATTAAAAGTAAATTATTTTCTCAATATGCTAGCTCAATAATTAATAGTTTTTGAAAAATTTATCAACGAGCAATATTTCAGCTAAAAATTTAAAAAAAAAAAAACTGCTTTATTTTGAGTTTAAGAAAGAGTCAAAATGCGAAACAAAACTTGAATGAAAGATGGCTGAAATTGTAAGAGCGTCGTCTGCTTTGTAATAAAAAACTAAAATCTCATTAGCGAATTAACAATAAAATATTTTCTAAGTATGATCGCTCAACAATTTATAGTTTTTGAAAAATCTATCCACGAGCGATTTTTTGGCTAAAATTTTTAAAAACTGCCTAAATTTGAGTTAAAGTATCAAAATGCGAAACAAAACTTGAATGAAAGAAGGGAGAGTAGTGAAAGCGTTTTCTGCTTTGTAATAAACTTTAAAATCTCATTCACGAATTAAAAGGAAATAATTTTCTGACGCTTTCTCAACCATATAACCGAGGGTGTGCGGTATTGGTCCTCGTTAAACTGTGCTACCGTAAAGTGCTCGACTTCGCGCGCAGGTCGTTGGGCTACCGAAGCGGGGGTGCCATCCCCTCCGCAGAGGATCAAAATTGCGATGGCATGTCTTCGGATCATCCTCCGGGATGTTTCCCAGACCGTCGCCAATAGCCCATTGTGCAGCTCTAGTGCGACGTAAATTAACAATAACAATAACAATCAACCATATATAGTTTTCGAAAAAATTTTCAATAGCAACTTTTTGGCAAAAATTTTTAAAAACTGCTTTGAGTTTAAATATCAAAATGCGAAGCAAAACTTGAATTAAAGACGGCTTAAATTGTAAGAGGGTCGTCTGCTTTGTAATAAAAAACTAAAATCTCATAAACGAATTAATAATAAAATATTTTCTCTGCATGCTCGCTCAACAATTTATAGTTTTTGAAAAATCTATCCACGAGCGATTTTTTGGCTAAAATTATTAAAAACTGCCTAAATTTGAGTTAAAGTATCAAAATGCGAAACAAAACTTGAATGAAAGAAGGGAGAGTAGTGAAAGCGTCTTCCGCTTTGTTTGGATACTCACTTCCGGTCCTGTTGACATAAATACGTTTTCCTGGTTCACTTTTTTTTCTTTCTTCGAGCGAAACAACATCTTTAATTACAGCTAATCTATTAAATTTCCGATATTTTTCAGCTCTGCAGTGCTTCCTACTCGAATGACCCACAAATCTTGCGTGACGTAATCTTCTCAATTCACTTTCATCTTTGTTTTCTTTTTCTGATGGTCACTCTTTTTGTTTTTCTTGGAATTGTGTGCACGAGATTAACGAAAAACTAACTTCAAACTCGGAAGCTTCTTATGATAGCCTTTTAATTAGAAACTATATCAATGGTTTTGTGTGATAAAGTTCAACGTGTTTGTTGGAAGTAGTTTATCGTGCCCAGATGTGTTTTCTTCCAATTTTGTTATACTGAAAATAACATTTTAACTTTTTACTCAAATGGTTACAGTGATAAGTACCATTAAGGATGAAGGCGCTACAATGGATTTTATAATTTTTTTTCGGTAAGATTATGGAAAAATAAGTTTCATTTGTATAAATTTGTAGTCGTGATTATATATTTATTAGAACCACATTATATTGAAGTGATTGTTTTTCAGATTATTTTAAAGATATATTTTTAATTTTTCAAAATATTTTAAGATTTTGTTTTCTTAATATTTCTAAAATTAACCACAGTGATAAGTACCATTAAGGATGAAGGCGCCACAATGGATTTTATAATTTTTTCTCGGTAAGATTATGGAAAAATAAGTTTCATTCGTATGAATTTGTAGCCGTGATTATATATTTATTAGAACCACATTATATTGAAGTGATTGTTTTTCAGATTATTTTAAAGATATGTTTTTAATTTTTCAAAATATTTTAAGATATTGCTTTCTTAATATTTCTGAAATTAACTTTTGAATATTCTTTTTTAAATTAAATGTTATAAAAATGGTAAAGATATACATTTTGCTGAAAATACTATGCATTTAAAGTTACTAAATCTAAAGGTTTTAACGATTTCTTACTTTGCTGATTTCCGCTGTTGTTATTTTTTTTTCACCCTTGAACTTTTCTTCTTTAGTTACATAAAGTTCTTTTGTGCATTTTAAATGTTTTGTTATTGTTATGAAACTTCCCTAAATGTACCGTGTAATCTTCAGTTTTTAAAGTAACCTTGGCACGCATTGTTTTTATTTGTGATTGCGGGTCTGTCACGTGAATATGTGTGTGTTATTTCATTTGTGTTTCTATTTCGGATTGTGTGTATCGCACGTAAATGTGTGATTGTCATTGAGAATTGTTTGACTCTCTGAAACCTTGAAAATCATCAATTTTCATCACTTTAAATGATCAAGTAGACTTTCAAATGATATCAGAATTGCTGGAAGAACTGCAAAAAGTAGTATATGGGAAAAAATGTGTAAGTTTTATGATAATTTAAAAACAACAAGGTATGCATAGCTGCCAGCTCTTCCGGTTTTCCCGGAAAACTTTATTTTCATATTTAAAGTGGTAACGAAACTACTGTTATTCCATTAAACTTTCTGAATTATAATAATAATTATAAGCGAGTATAAATAATTACAACAAATATATAAAAGCATAATAATCTTCATGATAGAAAATTTCAACTTGGTCAAAATATAAATATATTTTTGAGTAAAATTGTTTTTCGGTAATTGTTTTTCTACCACTTGGAAAATTCAATCTCGGAAAAAGTGGAAGTTAGCAGTAATGTATATACTGCAGGGGATGTTCAGAAAGTATACTTCGTCATGATTTTTAACAAGGAAGCTTTAGTATAAACAAAAACATTCTATACCATAATAAAAGCAAACTTTTAACATGGTTGTCACCGACATTGACTCATTTTCGGTACCATGAGAATATGTAGTACTCCAATAACGGTACTCCATACCCAACAATTTTAGGAGAGTTCTTCAGGAGCCCCCCCCCCCTGATCTAACTTAATCATCGAAGGGGTGAAGACAGAGGGGGATTCTAAACATGCTTTTAATCATCTTTATTTAATTTTCACAAAGAAATTGATGATGGATAATAACTTTAGTATCTTGCGAAACATGTAAAATACAAGATTGTCGTGATATTACAACTCAAGAAATATAGCACGCTACATTTTAGATACTTCACTGATTTTTTTTCACAAAATTATAATAGAACAATTCAGCAAATAATAAATTTTAAAAGGTAGTGTAATAATATGCATTTACCAGTTTTTAGAGTTATATATTGTCTTTGCGTAATTTACGAAAAATGGTTATTTTCTTCTGGTTAATTTAGGGGCTCGAAGTTTCAAGCTCATCACAAGTTAGTGAATACGTTAAACAGAATTTATCGTCATATTATTGTCTATCAAACTTCTGGCTAATTTAGGGGATCGAAGTTTCAAGCTCATCACAAGTTAGTGAATACGTTAAACAGAATTTATCGTTATATTATTGTCTATCAAACTTCTGGTTAATTTAGGGGCTCGAAGTTTCAAGCTCATCACAAGTTAGTGAATACGTTAAACAGAATTTATCGTCATATTATTGTCTCTCAAACTTCTGGCTAATTTAGGGGATCGAAGTTTCAAGCTCATCACGGCATCCAAGTTCGTTTTTACCAATTTAAACCATAATAAAAGTCAATTTTAAGAAACCCAAATTTGGACAAATGTACACCATTAAATTATTTATCCGAAATTACTAATATCATAGCTTTATTTCATTACGTTTTTGAGAAAAAATTCATACAAGTTCTGAAAGTTTATCAATCGCTATTTCTCCTAATCTAATACAACGACGCTTTTATTTTCGAGTTATTTCTAAAGATGTAGTTCGGTCAAACAGTGCCGTATCATCAAAAATTTGTTAAGACCAAAAACGAAGACGAAAATCAAACATTTAACCTTAAATACAAGATGTGAAGGGATATTTTCCCCGTATCCTATGAAAAATTGTATCAATATCAATTTCCTATTTATTGAGGCACTTAAATTATTTTAGAGTGACTTTTAATTCATTTTATTCAATAAGACGAATTTTATGAAACTTGGTTGAAAATTTTAAATTTTAATGAACTTAAGTATTTTTTAATCCTAGTAAAGCTTTACAAAAATATTCTATAGTAGTTATGAGAAAAATTTTAAGCATATTTAAAAAAAACTAAAAAATAAAACTTGGCAACTAAATTCATAAAATTTAAAGAATATAAATTATGAGACAAGATGTTTTTCAAAATATTAACAAATGACTTAATATGGTATTGGTATCCAAATAATTCTCCTTTGGTTAACTTAAAGTAGAATCTGACTACGGGATACTATTAAAAGATTGCTACATCCCTTTATTGTTTCAAAGTGATGTACCACTATTGCTGACTTCACTTTAAGAAAAAGATGGAAGTCTGATGGGGCAAAATCGGGCTTTAGTCCAGGAGAGCCAATCTTTTCCACCCTAGGCTAGGCAACAAATACTTTCGCCCTTTTGCAGCATGGGATGTTGCGTTATTGGTCACGAACAAAATTTCTCAACTATAAAGCTCTGATTTCTTGTATAGAATAACGAACATCAGTTTTGTTACACCGTAGCAGTAGCGTGCTACATTGATAGTTTCTGATGCAAAAAATTCAATCACTATTTACTCGTTCTACTGCTTCGATTTTGCCCCTTTAGGTTTTATATTTTTATAAAATAAATAAAAATATGCAGTAGGCAGTTGAGAGCATTATTAATTGCTATGTACCAATTTTTCCAAATTAAATTCTTGAAATTTTAGGGAATAGCAAATTTATAAATCTTGTAGGTGCTTATGTGAGAAATTATGTTTCCTTATGCCGTTGTATACTTCAATTTCTAAGGAAGTCTTCCTTATGAAAAAAACTGACGAAAGCTTATTCGAAACATACGTCCCTCGTAAATATAGCATAGATTACCATGGCTGTAATGATAGTACTCTAGTTAAGAAAAAAAAATTCTTTTGCAAACAAGTTGATGTCTAAAGAAAAGGCTTTTTATGAAATTACATGACACAAGAAGATAAATTTAGCTTAACATAATTTCAAACCTAAATTATTTATAAATACAGGGTGAAAAAAAGTGTGGAAATGGTTAAATATCTCGATAAATATACATCGGATCGAATAAGTGCCACGTTCAGTGTTTATTTAAAAGCTATCCAATAACACCAAACTCGATCTTTCACCTCCACCCCCTGGAGGCGAGGTGAAGGGCAATTTTGAAATCTTAATGTGAACACCTATTTTTTTATTGCAGATTTGGATTCTTCGGAAAAAGTAACCCTTTTGGTAAAAGTAATGCATTTTGCTGCACAAAGGGTGCTGTAACCGAAAAAAATTAAATAGGGTACAAACTGTTTAAAATGGTGAATCTCGAGGCCCATCACATTAAGAATACAAAAATTGACACGTTTAAAAAAAAATTGATTTCTTTTAATTTTTCGAAAAAAATACCGAAAAGTTCAAGTTTTAACTATTTATTTCATAATTTTTTTTTCCAATCTGATAGATCTTGAGATACCTCCATTTTAAACAGGTTGTACCCTATTTTGATTCTCCCGGTTACAGCGCTATTTCATAAACCTATAACTCAAATAGGGTTATTTTTACTGAACAATCTGAATTTAATCTGCATGATAAAAGAGAGGGGTTCATATTTAAGATCTTAAATTGCCCTCCGCCCAATTCCCAGGTGAATATCAAGTTCAGTATCATAGGATAGCTTTTAAAAAATATTGAATGCGCCTAGTTTCCCTTTTTCGATCTAATGAATATTTCTAGAGACATTTTACCCTTTCCAAACTTTTTTCACACCTTGTATATTTTCTTCCATAGTAAATATTTGTGATAATCACAATTGTATTTTGAGACTTTACTTTTTGAAGAAATGGTTTTAAAAAAGGATATTTTGTCTGAACCTTTTCATTTTTTAAAAAAGAGAAATGAAATATGAAAACATCGGAAATGTAGTTTGTCATTATTTCAAAACAAGCCCTTGAGTTATCAACTTTGGGTAAATATTTAAAATTTATGGTTGTTTAAATTTAAAACCAAATTTTTCTATTGTTACGTATAGTAATATGACATTAATTAGAGCCATTAGATAATTTATTTGCACAGTAGGAATGCACCCCAGTATTGAAAAGAATTATTGAACTCTAGAAAAGTACTTTAAAACTCAATAGTGAAGCACTAATTGAAATGTTTGGAGTTATTGATTAATTTTTATATTCAACTTAAATAATGAAGCTCTAATTGAAATTTTCGGAGTTAATGATTAATTTTTGCACACAACTTACATAATGAAGCACTAACTGAAATTTTTAGAGTTATTGATTAATTTTCACACTCCACTTAAATAATTAAGCACTAACTGAAATGTTTGGAGTTATTGATTAATTTTTATACTCAACTTAAATAACAACATGTGTATTTTTGTGACGCAAAAACATTTTTTCCCTAAGTAATTGATGTGTAAAATATATATGTATTTCATTTTACAGAGAAGCTGTCTGTAACGCCGTTCCACTCCAGTACAGCCCTGTCAATATACCTAACAAAAATGAAAGCTCCTGCTGATATATCAATCAGTCAGTATGTATCTCTATATTTATTATTAAAAATTCATATGCACTGCTAAATCATAACAACATAAAAACGTACATAAAACGACATAAAAACGTACCTTTTCTGATTACTTTTTGCATGGAATCTTTGGATAAACAAATTTTATAACTGTGTACAAAATTTTACACAAAAGTAAAATTAATGTTAAGGGGTCTAAGCTCTGGACCGCTCTCTTGACTTAACTATGAGGACTAGATTTCCCAGATTGTGGCTACCCCCTATATTTTGAGGGTAAGCAATCCAAATTCATCGAATAAAGAAGGTGTGTTTAGTCAGAGAAAGTAAATTTTTTTTGTCTGATTTCGCAACTTAAAGTATCGTCTGCATTAATTAATAAGCATATTTGAGGTCACTGCCGTGAACCATTAAGTTTGAATCCTGATACGTGAAAGTTCGCTCATTTGATCAAAAGTTATTCAATGTGATTTTTTTTTTTTTTTGCTCACTTTGCCTTTATTATGATGCTCAAAAGAATTTTGAACATCGGATGAAAAAGTGTCATAAAATAAATTGCTGTTGTAACTGTTTTATTTTCGTCAAGTCATACAGAAGGATATCGTGAACTAATAAATTCACGTTTTCAGCATTCTTTTCATAATGTCAACAAAGTATAGTGCGCAAAATAAGAAATAAAAAAGCGGATCATCCTGAATAACTTTTGATCTAATTATCAGATATTTACGTTCTAAGACTCATTCTTAATGGTTTGTGGGGGTGATCTCAAATATGCTAATTAATTAGTTCAGACGATATTTTAAGTAACGAAATCAGACACGAAAACGTACTTTCGCTGAATAAACATATTTTTTCCCCGACGTATTCGGTTTTCTGACATTCAATATGTAGGGGGTTGCCCACGTCTGGGAAATGTGGTCCAAATAGTTTGGTCAGGAAAGCTGTCAAAAGCTTGGGCTCCTTAATGTTAATCTTGCTTTTTGCACATTTCGCCATATCTCGAAATTTTTTAAGGTGAATTAAAAAATTTTGAACACAATTATAAAATTCGTTTATCCGAAGACAACTTCCTGCAAAAAATAACTTTTAGTAAATATTTCTCACTTTCCATTGTTTTATTTGATATTAGGCGAAGGAATTTTGAATTGTAAGGTATGCAAGTTTTACATTTAGTTTAAAAAACATAATTTTAAAATGCAAAATACAAAATTTGAGTGAAATCGGCTGAATAGTTCCTGAGAAATCGAATTTTTAAAATATGACTGTTTTTGAAATTCGACGTTTTAGTGTCTGTTTTCATAACTTTATCTATCGTCTGCATAGAATGTTTGAGGTTATCCCTTCGAATCATTAAGATTGAATCCTAGACCGTGAAAATCCGATCATTCGATCAAAAGTTATTTAGGGTGGACCGCTTTTTATTTTGTGTACTGTACATTATGACTTTTACTTTATCAACGATGCTCAACACCTTTTATATAACTTTCCTTTCCCTATCTCGTACTGTTTTCAAGAAAAAAAAGCTAATTTTTAAACTTTTCACCGAATAGATAACACCGTAATTAATCTCATCTTTCAGCACATAGCGACTTTACTATAACTAGATACCTATCTTATTGTTATAGCTGCAGCTAAGTTAAGAGGGTTGTATCCTGTATAATTGATAAAAAATATAATAGGTATTAAAAAAATTAATATAATTTATGTCTAACATGATTGGGTTTTAAAAAAATTAAAATTTTATGCTGATTATGTAATTAATGTGTTTTATAGTTAAAAACATTTATGTCAAACATTTATGTCATTATACATTATTTAATAGTTACATTGCCAATTAAAAGCTTCAATATTTGATTTAAAAACTATGTATGAAATGTTGCTTTTTTTTAATACTTAAGAAAACATTCCGTCTCATAAAAATATTTTTTTAATCGAATTTCAAATAAGCTCCTTAATTTTTGCATTCAATTTCCTGTCCCTTAGTTTTGGAAAACGATTTTCATTTAATGAATAAAATTCTAAGAGCAAATAATTCAAATAGATTTATAGTGCCCGGCAACCATACAAAATATATTCAGTTTCAAATCTCTGATCAGACTTTAGAAGTTGGTTTCACATTCTTTTGAATTGAACATATACCATTGAAATCAATAGAACTTGAATTATTTCTCAAGTGTAAGTTGGATTTGGGTAAGACTCCTTATAGCGTCGAAATAACAGTTTTCTTATTAATGGAGGGATGATGTAGGAGACAACATGTAAGAAAATAATTTTTACTCTTTATTTATTCATTTTTATTTATTTTTTAATAATAATCGAAAAACTTTTGAGTTATAAAATAAGTACATTTTTACAACATTAATACTACGTAGTTTTAAATAGCAAAATACAAAATTTGAAAATGTGTGAGAATAGTTCTTGAGGTAGGAAAATGTAAAAATATTTTTTTTTTTTTATTGTAGTTTAATTTCAGATTAAGATAAGAAATTATTCGGCTAATTTTATTAAAATTTCATAATTTGTCATTTAAAATTACACAGCTTAAAATGAGGTAAAAAAAAAAATAGTTTTCAGTTTCAAAATTTTTCCAACTATTACTAAATTAAAAAATTAGAACTATAAGCAATTTTTTTAAAAAAAAATATTACGAATAAAATTAGCTTCGAATAAAAAGAGTTTTCTAACAGTAATAGACAAAAACTGTTTCAATCACTTAAATTGATTCAAATTTATAGCAAAATTCACAGAAAGGGAACGCATTAAGAGGATGTTACACTACGGGAGAAACTTTTCGCAGCAATTTAAAATTTAAAGTATAGAAAAAGTGAAGTAAGGAAAACCTAGCGTAAGCCATGAAGTTTCAGTCACTGACAAAAAAATCAAAATATAAAAATGCAAACAAATTATTGGAAAAGAACTTTCCAATTGCTTGATTCTAAGTTATCATCTCATAATTAACTTTCACTTTGATATTTTGATTTTTTTTCAGATATTAAAATTTCATGGCTTTTACTAGGTTTGCTTGTACTCATTTTTTTATATTTTGAATTAGTAATGGTGGTGAAACAGAATTTGATGCAAAAAGTTTCTCTCCCGGTATAGCGTCCTCTTTATGGATCAAAATTTTGACTGCTCTCCTGATGAAATGATTAGGACCACATTTTTCAAAATAGGGCTATCTCCTATATCTGCGAATAGGGTATAGTGAATCCAAATCCATAGAGGAAAAAAAAAAGAGTACATCTAGTCGTAGAAAGTACGTTTTTTTAAAAAAAAATATTGTGTGCGCAAATAAATTATCATATTTCAGGTTATCTCTTCAAACCATTAATATTACATGTTAGTATGTGATAATCCGATCATCAGTTCAAAGGTTATTAAGATATTTGCATGTTTAAGAAAAATGTTCCGAATTAAAAAAACACATTTTTTGCTTCGTCCATTTTCTTAAACACGCATTTTGAGCTGTGCCCATTTCCTTGTACACGTATTTTGAGGTGTGTAAGTTTTCTAAACAGGCATTTAAAGCTATGTCCATTTTCTTAACCAGGCATTTAGAGCTGTACTCAGATTAAGAAGCTTACCGACGATATGAAGTTACGGTATTAATAGTAAAGCCCTCCTGTTCAGTAAAGTAAAGCAAAGCAACAGTCCACTGTGTGATAGAAGGGGGTCAGGAAGATTTAGGCACCCCAATTTTGAGACCAACGACATGATTATTGAAACGTGATCAGTTTTTGCGTGTCGGCCGCTTTTACTTTCTATTCAAGCTTATATCCATCGGTCTGAAACTGGGACCGAGTTCAAGCTGAGACCGATGAAATAACCTTTTTTATTTTACGGTTTAAAATTATTCTTGAAGAGTAAATTCCCCTTATCTGTCTTGAGGGATTATTTTCTGTTTTAACCAACTCGACAAAGCTGTTCTTACATTAACTATATTTTTCATAATGATTTTTTTATCCGTTAAAGAGCAATTTTTTTTTAGAAATTGCCATTAATGAGGACGGGTAGTGACATAAGTCAAAGTTAGTTTATAATTTTTTTTTTCGGTATTTTTTTACCAATTTAAAAATACAAATAGAAATTGCCAAAATTAAAATTAAATACGAAAACCCAAATTCCTCTAAAAGAAAAAACTGTATAAAAATTCGAAACACATAACCTATTTATTGCATGAATTTTTATTTCATTTATTAAATTTTTTTTTGGTACCATGGTAAAATTGGTAAAATTTGGTGCAAATTTTAATTTTTCACAAAAAAATGCGTTTATTATCCCCGGAATATATTTTTTTTGTTTCTTTTAGAAAAATACCTTTACTTGTTTTTATAATCAGGCACTTTATTCTTATGAACATAAATCCAATTTAACAAAATTTCAGTTGCAAAAACTAGCCTATGATAATGTTTTTAAGCTTAATATAAATTTTATATATGCAGGTTCATTTGTAGTATAGCATATTCCTATTTAGGTTAATTAATTTACTATTATAATATTATAAAATAAGAGTAGACAAAAAATGTAAATTGAGGAAATAAAAATCAAACTAAGTAAAGAGAAACTAAATAAGAATTATAGCACATAATATAATAATTATAAACATATTCAACGTTCCTTACATTTTTACAGTTCGCTGCACTGTTTCTAAGAACAGGCAGACTATAGAGATAGACGATGTATCAATTTCTAATTAGAAAGCTTTTAGGATGTTTTTGTGGAGCTCTGTTTCCCAAGCAAAATAAAAACAAATAATCACATTTTGAATAAAACTCAAAACAGAGATTCGATTTTAAATTATAAATTCTCTTTTGCTGAAAAGAATTGAGTGGTCTTTATAATGGATAAATATTTCAAATATTTAAAAATATATCGAACTCTTATTAAAAAAAATGGCATATGGGCACAAATAATGCTTAACTGTAACTTTTCTTCATAATGACATTTTGCACCATTTTCATGATTAGTGAACAAGAAAAGGACAGAACATAAACTAACAGTTAAGGATATTGTTATGCATTCACAAAAATTTTACAGATGGAAAATTATTCGCTAAAAAACATTATTTCATATGATAAAAGATCTTTCGAAAAACAGTCTTATAAAAAAGATATTTCAGAAATAATAATTGCTTATATTTGCAACATTTAGTGATATGAATTTGAAACACATAGACCAATTCTACTCACACATAAAATAAATTAGAAATTTAGACAACCATAGTTCTAATACGCCTTAAGGGTTAAAAATAAAGGCCGTGTTAACTTTGGGCGAGGCATTTCCATTCGATGTTGAAATGAAATGCTTTTTGATGAAGCAAAATAAATGAAATAAAATAAAGCTTTTTGTCCATTAGACTGCTAATGAAAGTGAAATATGATTAAATAAAGGTCAGGGAATAAAAACACATTTTCTGAGTTTATTATGAAATAACGTTTTTCATGTTACGTAACGTAACTTTCATGGCGTATATATATATATATATATATATATATATCTCATAGCTCTCTTTTCAAGTGTTTTCAACTATTATTAAACGAAATTGAAAAAAAGTAATAAATTGTTATTTAAACATATTTTGTACGTGGATTGATCATTGGATTAAAAAAAAAAGCATAATTGTGCGCAATTTTTTTTTTTTTTTCAATTTGCTCAAAAAGTTTTCGAGACGGAACGAAATGCGCAAATAATGGAACTAACAAATAGGGGGGAAAACTTACGACCGCTGAAAACTAGAGGACTATATTGCGGCTATCCTCTCATATTTTGTTGGTCTAGAATCCGAATCCTTTGAAGAGACATGTTTATTCAAAGATAGTACGCTTTTGTTTCTGTACGCTTATGTTGAAATGGCTCATGCAATTTCATTCATATTTAGCACAAATTTATTAGCATATTTGAGTTTTTTACCCCATTAAGATTCACTCAAAATAGTATTGGATATCTTATCATTAGAACAAAAGTTATTAAGGGTGATTATTTTCTTTTTCTTTTATTCTTCCCACTGTACTTGTCTATTTGCCAGTGTATCAGCACTAACAAGCAAATGTATATCAGAGCAAGCCATGTACAGTTCGCAAAAAAAGGATCAACATGAGCAACATTTTATCTAATGATCTGATCTTTACGTTCTGGGACTCAATCTTAATGGTTAGAGGTAAAAAAAAAGTCGCATTTTTAAAAATTGATTTCTCAGAAACTGTAAGATCGATTTTGTAATCATGTAATGATCAAATTTTGTACTCTGTCAGGTAAAATTACACTCTTAAAAATAATGTAAAAAATTTCATACGTTACAATTCAAAAATTTTTCGACTGTTAAAGTAAAATATTTAAAAATAATAAATATTTACTAAAAGCTACTTTTTGCATGGAATTATCTTCGGATAAACGAATTTTATAATTGTGTGCATATATTTTCCGATTCGCTTAAAAAGTTATCGAGGTATGACGAAATACGCAAGAAATAAAATTAACATTAAGGGGTAAAAACTTTGACAGGTTCATGTAAAAAATGCACCTTTAATGAAACAGGGCATCACATAAAAAATGCATTATCACTGCGCAAAACTTTTAAAACCTACAGTTCCACCTTATTCATTATAGTTTTCTCTTTGAAAATACAATAGGCATAGCAGTAGTTCAAAAAACAGAATCAAATCCTATGTCGATATATTTATATTATTTACGAGCTTTATCCATTTAGAGCAATGTCTATTTCAATTAACTATGTTCATGTTTTAAACGTATAATTTGAATTATGTACGTTAAAAAGATGGAACATAGACTGATGTAAATGGACTTAATGAAGATTTATTGCAATCAGTCTAGACAGATTCAGTCTGAGATATTCTTTGCACATTTCCTAATCAGCCTAAAGGCATATAGATGGATTGTAATATTGGACGAACTGTAATGTCTAAAAATATCCTGTAAATTAGAAAATACTCAAGATTTTTCCTATTAGTTTAGCGTGCTGCAAAATACTGGCGACAATTGCTATGATGGATTTTTCAATTAGTCTACGATATGTCCAATTTTTGAAAAATCCCATGTTTGTTCACCTTGTTTTTATTCAACAAGTTTGAGAATAAACGTTTAATTATTTAGCAATTGTATGAAAAAATTATTATGCTGCTGTGGTGCGGAAGTTTGTTTTCTTTTTTACGGAAATTTGGATTCGGACGACTTGTCAGATGAGAAGGAAAGATAAGGCTTTAATGTTCTACCTTGATTATCAGAGCATGTTTCAAGCATAGAAATCTTCAAAAATTATAACACGTTGCATTAACTATTTAAAGCAAAAATGTTAAACGAGGGGCTAGTGAGGATTCTGATAAAATGAATTTTTGAAAAATTTATGCTTAATATTTTATTTATTATTTCAAATTAAATTATTAAATATTTTTAAATAAAATAAATTAGTACTAGAAATAAATTGCTTAGAACCAAAGTTATAAATACTTTCGTTGTCATAAACAGGTCATTCCAAAAATACAGGTAACTTTTAATAAAAAGTACATTTGAAGCCAAAATAAATTTGAAATGGTTAATACTGTGAAGTATTACTTAGAATTTATGCTCAAAATAACCTAAAATTCTTCTCATTTGTAGTAAAAATCTGTGATTATATAGGGGACGTATAAAACGACACCCTACCTAAAGTCCTTAATGATTCAATTTATTCTATAAATTTCATTTACTAAGAAGAAAAGAAAAATAGTGGTAACACAGTTTACAAAATTTTATGGGACAAATGAAATTTCTTTAAAAAGTTGTCAAGAAACTAAAAATATTACATAAAAACATCAAAGGATGATATTTAAGAACACTGGAAGTTAGTAATGGTTATAAATCACAACTTAAGAATCATATTACCTAAAAAAAAATTTATTTAAAAAACAAAATATGTTGCTGAGGAGCGGAATTTTTTTAGGAAACAATTTCTGATATCCCAATTAGAACAGAAAAAATCGAAGTAATTTAAAGTTTCAGAATTTTTTTTAAAAAAATAATAAATCTGAAATTTATTATGTGAGAGGTCTCTCTCCTCTCGATCAAAATCAAGTGTTGAAGGGATGGATTTTAAATATGCTTTTTATCCTCTTTACTTAATTTTCAAAAATAAACTGATGGTGGATATTAACTCTATTTGGCATTATCTTTCTATACATATTAAATACAAGGTCATCACCCGATTAGAATTTGAGATATAAAGCTTGCGGTATTTAAGATACTCCTTTAATTTTTTCTGACAAAATTATACCAATACAGTTTTCCAATCAGCAGTTTTTGAAAAGTTATTTAATATTATACGTTTTTCTGTGTTTAGATTTTTGATAATTATCGTTGTTTTTGTGAGTTTTATGTTACAATAATTCTTTAACATCATCCATATCGGTCTTTATCAGTTTAAGCTGTTATGAAATTAAATTTAAAAATATCTAAATGCTGACAAATATATAGTTTTAATTGCTGACTCCAAACTACATGATTTTATTGCTTTATAGTTTTGAGGAAATTTTCATCGAAGTTATGTGTTCGGTTGAGAAAGATTGTTACGATTTTTATTTCATTCCCCGTTATTCTTACGAAATTAAACTTCTAATTCGCTTTTTTTTCTCATTTTTATTATTTCATTCATTTTTTTTTTCTGCTGTTGAACCAGAATTAGCTGAGAAAGACGGAGAGATTTGTTAAAAAAATGTCTTGAAAAGTTAAAGATTGCGTGATTATCCGGTCCTTTTTATGAAGGGTAACATTTTTACGAATATTATAACATACACTTTTCAAACCTTTAAAAAAAGTGGGAAAATATTAGGGATTGCAAGTTAGTATAAATGTGAAGAAAAAAATTATCTAATTCTAGTGACTCATTATAGATACACAAAAACACACGCGATTCACTAATCTAGTACAGTAACATATACTCCTTTTAAAATAAAAAGTTATTAATTATCAGTAAAAATAGTAACTTATATTTTAAATGTGTGAAATTGTTAAGCCCGGAGACATTTCGAGCTCATAAATTTATAAAAGATTTTCAGATTAACGATTAAATGTTATTAAAAATTTTCCATGCATGCAATATTATGAAAATGTAATTTCGTATTAATAATTTATCTCAGTAATTTATGCTTATATAATTATACTTCTAAACTATTTTACAATTATACTTCTTATTTTTGTAAAACAGTAGTGAAATACAACAATTATAGTATACAATTATTCTATTACAGTTTTATAAAATTTGTCAACAATAAGTGAGCTTTATAAAAATATTAAAAAGTGATACTGAGTAGTATAATAGTATTATTTTATAATAGTATATAATAATATATTTGTTTCTAGTTGTAAATTGATCAACTAATAACCGTACAATATATTTAAGTGCTGAGTTGTATGAGGCATTTTGCGGGGAATTTAGAATAGCCTGAGAAGCATTCGAACGAAAAATCCAATTATATATAAAGATATAAAATTCTTATACATTGTAAGTGAATTGAAACTAAAGTAAAAGAATTGCTGTTTGTCTGCCGGTCTGACCGCACTGCGTTGAGGGGGTTAAAATTATAATAAAATGTAGCAGTCCA